>NW_026912241.1:0-239000 GCF_963662255.1 Cinclus cinclus | reverse complement strand
GAATGCATTGTAACACCACAGAGGTTAAGAGAAGCAAGGATCCATTGTGACCAAAGGGAGGCTAACAATCTAATGATCCCTTGTGACACCAATGAGCCTAAAAGGGGCAGGGATGAATTGTGAAAGCATGGTGCCCACGTAAAACCTGGTACAATTATGCCACCATGGAGGCCAAGAATCAAATGATTCATTGTGACATCAAGTGGCCTAAAAGGGCATGGGATGCATTGTGACACCACAGGGGTTAAGAGAAGCAAGGAACCATTGTGACCCAATGAATGCTAACAATCTTAGAATCCCTTTTGACACCAAGGGGCGCAAAAGGACCACGGATGAACTCTGACAGCATGGGGATCTATAGAAGCAAGGAACCATTATGACGCCAGGAAGGCCAAGATTCAAATGGTTCATTGTAACGCCAAATGGCCAAAAAGGGCTTGGAATGTATTGTGACACCACAGAGGTTAAGAGAAGCAAGGAACCATTGTGACCCAATGCAGGCTAATAATCCCAGGATCCCATTTGACACCAGGGGGCGTAAAAGGGCCAGGGATGAATTGTGTAAGCATGGGGCCCAAGTAAAACCTGGTACAATTATGCCACCATGGAGGCCAAGAATCAAATGATTCATTGTGACATCAAGTGGCCTAAAAGGGCATGGGATGCATTGTGACACCACAGGGGTTAAGAGAAGCAAGGATCCATTGTGACCCAATGGAGGCTAATAATCCCAGGATCCCATTTGACACCAGGGGGCGTAAAAGTGCCAGGGATGAATTGTGACAGCATGGGGCCCAATAGAAACAAGGAACCATTATGACACCATGGAGGCCAAGAATCAAATGATTCATTGTGACATCAAGTGGCCTAATATGGCATGGAATGCATTGTGACACCACAGAGGTTAAGAGAAGCAAGGAACCATTGTTACCCAATGGAGGCTAACAATCTAATGGTCCCTTGTGACACCAATGGGCCTAAAAGGGCCAGGGATGAATTGTGAAAGCATGGGGCCCAATTAAAACCTGGTACAATTATGCCACCATGGAGGCCAAAAATCAAATGATTCATTGTGACATCAAGTGGCCTAAAAGGGCATGGGATGCATTGTGACACCACAGGGGTTAAGAGAAGCAAGGAACCATTGTGACCCAATGCAGGATAACAATCTAAGAATCCCTTTTGACACCAGGGGGCGCAAAAGGACCACGGATGAACTGTGACAGCATGGGGACCTATAGAAGCAAGGAACCATTATGACACCATGAAGGCCAAGAATCAAATGGTTCATTGTAAGACCAAGTGACCTAAAAGGGTTTGGAATGCATTGTGACACCACAGAGGTAAAGAGAAGCAAGGAACCATTGTGACCCAATGCAGGATAACAATCTAGTGAACCTTTGTAATACAAGGTGTTTTATAAGGGCCAGGGAAGAATTGTGAAAGCATGGGGCACAATAAAAACATGGAACCATTATGACACCATGAAGGCCAAGAATCAAATGGTTCATTGTGACATCAAGTGACCTAAAAGGGCTTGGAATGCATTGTGACACCACAGAGGTTAAGAGAAGCAGGGAACCATTGTGACCCAATGGAGGCTAACAATCTAATGATCCCTTGTGGCACCAGGGGGTATAAAAAGGGCCAGGGATGGATTGTGAAAGCATGGGGCACAATAAAAACATGGAACTATTATGACACCATGGAGGCCAAGAATCAAATGATTCATTGTGACATCAAGTGGCCTAAAAGGGCATGGGATGCATTGTGACACCGCAGGAGTTAAGAGAAGCAAGGATCCATTGTGACCCTATGGAGGCTAATAATCCCAGGATCCCATTTGACACCAGGGGGCGTAAAAGGGCCAGGGATGAATTGTGACAGCATGGGGCCCAATAGAAACAAGGAACCATTATGACACCATGGAGGCCAAGAATCAAATGATTCATTGTGACATCAAGTGGCCTAAAAGGGCATGGGATGCATTGTGACAGCACAGGGGTTAAGAGCTGCAAGGAACCATTGTGACCCAATGAAGGTTAACAATCTAATGATCCCTTGTGACACCAATGGGCCTAAAAGGGGCAGGGATGAATTGTGAAAGCATGGGGCCCAATTAAAACCTGGTACAATTATGCCACCATGGAGGCCAAAAATCAAATGATTCATTGTGAAATCAAGTGGCCTAAAAGGGCATGGGATGCATTGTGACACCACAGAGGTTAAGAGAAGCAAGGAACCATTGTGACCCAATGCAAGCTAAACATCTAATGATCCCTTGTGACACCAACGGGCCTAAAAGGGGCAGGGGTGAATTCTTACAGCATGGGGACCAATAGAAGCAAGGATCTATTATGCCACCATGGAGGCCAAGAATCAAATGATTCATTGTGACATCAAGTGGCCTAAAAGGGCATGGGATGCATTGTGACACCACAGGAGTTAAGAGAAGCAAGGAACCATTGTGACCCAATGCAGGATAACAATCTAAGAATCCCTTTTGACACCAGAGGGCGCAAAAGGACCACGGATGAACTGTGACAGCATTGGGACCTATAGAAGCAAGGAACCATTATGACACCATGAAGGTCAAGAATCAAATGATTCATTGTGACATCAAGTGGCCTAAAAGGGCATGGGATGCATTGTGACACCACAGGAGTTAAGAGAAGCAAGGATCCATTGTGACCCTATGGATGCTAATAATCCCAGGATCCCATTTGACACCAGGGGCGTAAAAGGGCCAGGAATAAATTGTGACAGCATGGGGCCCAATAGAAACAAGGAACCATTATGCCACCATGGAGGCCAAGAATCAAATGATTCATTGTGACATCAAGTGGCCTAAAAGGGCATGGGATGCATTGTAACACCACAGAGGTTAAGAGAAGCAAGGATCCATTGTGACCCAATGGAGGCTAACAATCTAATGATCCCCTGTGACACCCATGGGCCTAAAAGGGGCAGGGTTGAATTGTGAAAGCATGGTGCCCAAGTAAAACCTGGTACAATTATGCCACCATGGAGGCCAAGAATCAAATTGTTCATTGTAAGACCAAGTGGCCTAAAAGGGTTTGGAATGTCACTGTGACACCACAGAGGTAAAGAGTAGCAAGGAACCATTGTGACCCAATGCAGGCTAACAATCTAATGATCCCTTGTGGCACCAGGTGGTATAAAAAGGGCCAGGGGTGGATTGTTACAGCATGGGGACCAATAGAAGTAAGGATTTATTATGCCACCATGGAGGCCAAGAATCAAATGATTCATTGTGACATCAAGTGGCCTAAAAGGGCATGGGATGCATTGTGACACCACAGGAGTTAAGAGAAGCAAGGATCCATTGTGACCCAATGGAGGCTAATAATCCCAGGATCCCATTTGACACCAGGGGGCGTAAAAGGGCCAGGAATAAATTGTGACAGCATGGGGTCCAATAGAAACAAGGAACCATTATGCCACCATGGAGGCCAAGAATCAAATGATTCATTGTGACATCAAGTGGCCTAAAAGGGCATGGGATGCATTGTAACACCACAGAGGTTAAGAGAAGCAAGGATCCATTGTGACCCAAGGGAGGATAACAATCTAATGATCCCTTGTGACACCAATGGGCCTAAAAGGGGCAGGGATGTATGCTTACAGCACGGGGACCAATAGAAGCAAGGATCTATTATGCCAACGTGGAGGCCAAGAATCAAATAATTCATTGTGATATCATATGGCCTAAAACGGCATGGAATGCATTGTGACAGCACAGGGGTTAAGAGAAGCAAGGATCCATTGTGACCCAATGCAGGTTAACAATCTAATGATCCCTTGTGACACCAATGGGCCTAAAAGGGGCAGGGATGAATTGTGAAAGCATGGGGCCCAATTAAAACCTGGTACAATTATGCCACCATGGAGGCCAAGAATCAAATGATTCATTGTGAAATCAAGTGGCCTAGAAGGGCATGGGATGCATTGTGACACCACAGGGGTTAAGAGAAGCAAGGAACCATTGTGACCCAATGCAGGCTAACAATCTAAGAATCCCTTTTGACACCAGGGGGCGCAAAAGGACCACGGATGCACTGTGACAGCATGGGGACCTATAGAAGAAAGGAACCATTATGACACCATGGAGGCCAAGAATCAAATGATTCATTGTGACATCAAGTGGCCTAAAATGGCATGGAATGCATTGTGACACCACAGAGGTTAAGAGAAGTAAGGAACCATTGTTACCCAATGGAGGCTAACAATCTAATGGTCCCTTGTGACACCAATGGGCCTAAAAGGGCCAGGGATGAATTGTGAAAGCATGGGGCCCAATTAAAACCTGGTACAATTATGCCACCATGGAGGCCAAAAATCAAATGATTCATTGTGACATCAAGTGGCCTAAAAGGGCATGGGATGCATTGTGACACCACAGGGGTTAAGAGAAGCAAGGAACCATAGTGACCCAAGGCAGGCTAACAATCTAAGAATCCCTTTTGACACCAGGGGGCGCAATAGGACCACGGATGAACTGTGACAGCATGGGGACCTATAGAAGCAAGGAACCATTATGACACCATGAAGGCCAAGAATCAAATGGTTCATTGTAAGACCAAGTGGCCTAAAAGGGCTTGGAATGCATTGTGACACCACAGAGGTTAAGAGAAGCAAGGAACCATTGTGACCCAATGCAGGCTAACAATCTAATGATCCATTGTGACACCAGGGGTTGCAATAGGGCCAGGGATGAATTGTGAAATCATGGGGCACAATAAAAACATGGAAATATTATGACACAATAGAGTCCAAGACTCAAATATTCATTGTAACACCAAGTGGCCTAAAAGGGCATGGGATGCATTGTGACACCACAGGGGCTAAGAGAAGCAAGGAACCATTGTGACCCAATGCAGGCTAACAACCTAATGATCCCTTGTGACACCAGGGGGCCTAAAATGGCCAGGGATGGATTGTTACAGCACGGGGACCAATAGAAGCAAGGATCTATTATGTCACCATGGAGGCCAAGAATCAAATCATTCATTGTGACATCAAGTCATGCCTAAAAGGGCATGGGATGCATTGTGACACCACAGGGGTTAAGAGAAGCAAGGATCCTTTGTGACCCAAGGCAGGCTAACAATCTTAGAATCCCTTTTGACACCAGGGGGTGCAAAAGGACCGCGGATGAACTGTGACAGCATGGGGCCCAATAGAAACAAGGAACTATTATGACACCGTGGAGGCCAAGAATCAAATGATTCATTGTGACATCAAGTGGCCTAAAATGGCATGGAATGCATTGTGACACCACAGAGGTTAAGAGAAGCAAGGAACCATTGTTACCCAATGGAGGCTAACAATCTAATGGTCCCTTGTGACACCAATGGGCCTAAAAGGGCCAGGGATGAATTGTGAAAGCATGGGGCCCAATTAAAACCTGGTACAATTATGCCACCATGGAGGCCAAAAATGAAATGATTCATTGTGACATCAAGTGGCTTAAAAGGGCATGGGATGCATTGTGACACCACAGGGGTTAAGAGAAGCAAGGAACCATTGTGACCCAAGGCAGGCTAACAATCTTAGAATCCCTTTTGACACCAGGGGGCGCAATAGGACCACGGATGAACTGTGACAGCATGGGGACCTATAGAAGCAAGGAACCATTATGACACCATGAAGGCCAAGAATGAAATGGTTCATTGTAAGACCAAGTGGCCTAAAAGGTCTTGGAATGCATTGTGACACCACAGAGGTTAAGAGAAGCAAGGAACCATTGTGACCCAATGCAGGCTAACAATCTAATGATCCATTGTGACACCAGGGGTTGCAATAGGGCCAGGGATGAATTGTGAAAGCATGGGGCACAATAAAAACATGGAAATATTATGACACAATAGAGACCAAGACTCAAATGATTCATTGTAACACCAAGTGGCCTAAAAGGCCATGGGATGGATTGTGACACCACAGGGGCTAAGAGAAGCAAGGAACCATTGTGACCCAATGCAGGCTAACAATCTAATGATCCCTTGTGACACCAGGGGGCCTAAAATGGCCAGGGATGGATTGTTACAGCACGGGGACCAATAGAAGCAAGGATCTATTATGCCACCATGGAGGCCAAGAATCAAATGATTCATTGTGACATCAAGTGGCCTAAAAGGGCATGGGATGCATTGTGACACCACAGGGGTTAAGAGAAGCAAGGATCCATTGTGACCCAATGGAGGCTAATAATCCCAGGATCCCATTTGACACCAGGGGGCGTAAAAGGGCCAGAGATTAATTGTGAAAGCATGGGGCCCAATAGAAACAAGGAATCATTATGACACCATGGAGGCCAAGAATCAAATGATTCATTGTGACATCAAGTGGCCTAAAAGGGCATGGCATGCATTGTGACAGCACAGGGGTTAAGAGCTGCAATGAACCATTGTGACCCAATGCAGGTTAACAATCTAATGATCCCTTGTGACACCAATGGGCCTAAAAGGGCCAGGGATGAATTGTGAAAGCATGGGGCCCAAGTAAAACCTGGTACAATTATGACACCATGGAGGCCAAGAATCAAATGATTCATTGTGACATCAAGTGGCCTAAAAGGGCATGGGATGCATTGTGACACCACAGAGGTTAAGAGAAGCAAGGAACCATTGTGACCCAATGCAGGCTAACAATCTAATGATCCCTTTTGACACCAATGGGCCTAAAAGGGGCAGGGATGTATTGTGAAAGCATGGGGCCCAATTAAAACCTGGTACAATTACGCCACCATGGAGGCCAAGAATCAAATGATTCATTGTGACATCAAGTGGCCTAAAAGGGCATGGGATGCATTGTGACACCACAGGGGTTAAGAGAAGCAAGGAACCATTGTGACCCAATGCAGGCTAACAATCTAAGAATCCCTTTTGACACCAGGGGGCGCAAAAGGACCACGGATGAACTCTGACAGCATGGGGACCTATAGAAGAAAGGAACCATTATGACACCATGAAGGCCAAGAATCAAATGATTCATTGTGACATCAAGTGGCCTAAAAGGGCATGGGATGCATTGTAACACCACAGAGGTTAAGAAAAGCAAGGATCCATTGTGACCCAAGAGAGGATAACAATCTTATGATCCCTTGTGACACCAATGGGCCTAAAAGGGGCAGGGATGTATTCTTACAGCACGGGGACCAATAGAAGCAAGGATCTATTATGCCACCATGGAGGCCAAGAATCAAATAATTCATTGTGATATCATATAGCTTAAAACGGCATGGAATGCATTGTGACAGCACAGGGGTTAAGAGAAGCAAGGATCCATTGTGACCCAATGCAGGTTAACAATCTAATGATCCCTTGTGACACCAATGGGCCTAAAAGGGGCAGGGATGAATTGTGAAAGCATGGGGCCCAATTAAAACCTGGTACAATTATGCCACCATGGAGGCCAAGAATCAAATGATTCATTGTGAAATCAAGTGGCCTAAAAGGGCATGGGATGCATTGTGACACCACAGGGGTTAAGAGAAGCAAGGAACCATTGTGACCCAATGCAGGCTAACAACCTTACAATCCCTTTTGACACCAGGGGGTGCAAAAGGACCACGGATGCACTGTGACAGCATGGGGACCTATAGAAGAAAGGAACCATTATGACACCATGGAGGCCAAGAATCAAATGATTCATTGTGTCATCAAGTGGCCTAAAATGGCATGGAATGCATTGTGACACCACAGAGGTTAAGAGAAGCAAGGAACCATTGTTACCCAATGGAGGCTAACAATCTAATGGTCCCTTGTGACACCAATGGGCCTAAAAGGGCCAGGGATGAATTGTGAAAGCATGGGGCCCAATTAAAACCTGGTACAATTATGCCACCATGGAGGCCAAAAATGAAATGATTCATTGTGACATCAAGTGGCCTAAAAGGGCATGGGATGCATTGTGACACCACAGGGGTTAAGAGAAGCAAGGAACCATTGTGACCCAATGCAGGCTAACAATCTAATGATCCCTTGTGACACCAGGGGGCCTAAAATGGCCAGGGATGGATTGTTACAGCACAGGGACCAATAGAAGCAAGGATCTATTATGTCACCATGGAGGCCAAGAATCAAATGATTCATTGTGACATCAAGTGGCCTAAAATGGCATGGGATGCATTGTGACACCACAGGGGTTAAGAGAAGCAAGGATCCATTGTGACCCAATGGAGGCTAATAATCCCAGGATCCCATTTGACACCAGGGGGCGTAAAAGGGCCAGGGATGAATTGTGACAGCATGGGGCCCAATAGAAACAAGGAACCATTATGACACCATGGAGGCCAAGAATCAAATGATTCATTGTGACATCAAGTGGCCTAAAAGGGCATGGGATGCATAGTGACACCACAGGGGTTAAGAGAAGCAAGGATCCATTGTGACCCAATGGAGGCTAACAATCTAATGGTCCCTTGTGACACCAATGGGCCTAAAAGGGCCAGGGATGAATTGTGAAAGCATGGGGCCCAATTAAAACCTGGTACAATTATGCCACCATGGAGGCCAAAAATCAAATGATTCATTGTGACATCAAGTGGCCTAAAAGGGCATGGGATGCATTGTGACACCACAGGGGTTAAGAGAAGCAAGGAACCATTGTGACCCAAGGCAGACTAACAATCTTAGAATCCCTTTTGATACCAGGGGGCGCAAAAGGACCACGGATGAACTGTGACAGCATGGGGCCCAATAGAAACAAGGAACTATTATGACACCGTGGAGGCCAAGAATCAAATGATTCATTGTGACATCAAGTGGCCTAAAATGGCATGGAATGCATTGTGACACCACAGAGGTTAAGAGAAGCAAGGAACCATTGTGACCCAATGCAGGCTAACAATCTAATGATCCATTGTGACACCAGGGGTTGCAATAGGGCCAGGGATGAATTGTGAAAGCATGGGGCACAATAAAAACATGGAACTATTATGACACCATGGAGGCCAAGAATCAAATGATTCATTGTGACATCAAGTGGCCTAAAAGGGCATGGGATGCATTGTGACACCACAGGGGTTAAGAGAAGCAAGGATCCATTGTGACCCAATGGAGGCTAATAATCCCAGGATCCCATTTGACACCAGGGGGCGTAAAAGGGCCAGGGATGAATTGTGACAGCATGGGGCCCAATAGAAACAAGGAACCATTATGACACCATGGAGGCTAAGAATCAAATGATTCATTGTGACATCAAGTGGCCTAATATGGCATGGAATGCATTGTGACACCACAGAGGTTAAGAGAAGCAAGGAACCATTGTTACCCAATGGAGGCTAACAATCTAATGGTCCCTTGTGACACCAATGGGCCTAAAAGGGCCAGGGATGAATTGTGAAAGCATGGGGCCCAATTAAAACCTGGTACAATTATGCCACCATGGAGGCCAAAAATCAAATGATTCATTGTGACATCAAGTGGCCTAAAAGGGCATGGGATGCATTGTGACACCACAGGGGTTAAGAGAAGCAAGGAACCATTGTGACCCAATGCAGGCTAACAATCTAAGAATCCCTTTTGACACCAGGGGGCGCAAAAGGACCACGGATGAACTGTGACAGCATCGGGACCTATAGAAGCAAGGAACCATTATGACACCATGAAGGCCAAGAATCAAATGGTTCATTGTAAGACCAAGTGCCCTAAAAGGGTTTGGAATGCATTGTGACACCACAGAGGTAAAGAGAAGCAAGGAACCATTGTGACCCAATGCAGGATAACAATCTAGTGAACCTTTGTAATACAAGGTGTTTTATAAGGGCCAGGGAAGAATTGTGAAAGCATGGGGCACAATAAAAACATGGAACCATTATGACACCATGAAGGCCAAGAATCAAATGATTCATTGTGACATCAAGTGACCTAAAAGGGCTTGGAATGCATTGTGACACCACAGAGGTTAAGAGAAGCAAGGAACCATTGTGACCCAATGCAGGCTAACAATCTAATGATCCCTTGTGGCACCAGGGGGTATAAAAAGGGCCAGGGATGGATTGTGACAGCATGGGGCCCAATAGAAACAAGGAACCATTATGCCACCATGGAGGCCTAGAATCAAATGATTCATTGTGACATCAAGTGGCCTAAAAGGGCATGGGATGCATTGTGACACCACAGGAGTTAAGAGAAGCAAGCAACCATTGTGAACCAATGCAGGATAACAATCTAAGAATCCCTTTTGACACCAGAGGGCGCAAAAGGACCACGGATGAACTCTGACAGCATGGGGACCTATAGAAGCAAGGAACCATTATGACACCATGGAGGCCAAGAATCAAACGGTTCATTGTGACATCAAGTGGCCTAAAAGGGCTTGGCATGCATTGTGACACCACAGAGGTTAAGAGAAGCAAGGAACCATTGTGACCCAATGCAGGCTAATAATCCCAGGATCCCATTTTACACCAGGGGGCGTAAAAGGGCCAGAGATTAATTGTGTAAGCATGGGGCCCAAGTAAAACCTGGTACAATTATGCCACCATGGAGGCCAAGAATCAAATGATTCATTGTGACATCAAGTGGCCTAAAAGGGCATGGCATGCATTGTGACACCACAGAGGTTAAGAGAAGCAAGGAAGCATTGTGACACAATGCAGGCTAAACATCTAATGATCCCTGGTGACGCCAATGGGCCTAAAAGGGGCAGGTATGAATTCTTACAGCACGGGGACCAATAGAAGCAAGGATCTATTATTCCACCATGGAGTACAAGAATCAAATAATTCATTGTGGCAAAAAGTGGCCTAAAAGGGCATGGGATTCATTCTGACAGTACAGGGGTTCAGAGAATCAAGGATCCATTGTGACCCAATGCAGGCTAACAATCTTATGATCCTTTTTGACACCAATGGGCTTAAAGGGGCAGGGATGTATTGTGAAAGAATGGGGCCCAATTAAAACCTGGTACAATTATGCCACCATGGAGGCCAAGAATCAAATGATTCATTGTGAAATCAAGTGGCCTAAAAGGGCATGGGATGCATTGTGACGCCACAGGGGTTAAGAGAAGCAAGGAACCATTGTGACCCAATGCAGGCTAACAATCTAAGAATCCCTTTTGACACCAGGGGGCGCAAAAGGACCACGGATGAACTGTGACAGCATGGGGACCTATAGAAGCAAGGAACCATTCTGACACCATTAAGGCCAAGAATCAAATGGTTCATTGTGACATCAAGTGGCCTAACAGGGCTTGGAATGCATTGTGACACCACAGAGGTTAAGAGAAGCAAGGAACCATTGTGACCCAATGCAGGCTAACAATCTAATGACCACTTGTGGCACCAGGGGGTATAAAAAGGGCCAGGGATGGATTGTTACAGCATGGGGACCAATAGAAGCAAGGATTTATTATGCCACCATGGAGGCCAAGAATCAAATGATTCATTGTGACATCAAGTGGCCTAAAAGGGCATGGGATGCATTGTGACACCACAGGGGTTAAGAGAAGCAAGGATCCATTGTGACCCAATGGAGGCTAATAATCCCAGGATCCCATTTGACACCAGGGGCGTAAAAGGGCCAGGAATAAATTGTGACAGCATGGGGCCCAATAGAAACAAGGAACCATTATGCCAACGTGGAGGCCAAGAATCAAATAATTCATTGTGATATCATATGGCCTAAAACGGCATGGAAAACCTTGTGACAGCACAGGGGTTAAGAGAAGCAAGGATCCATTGTGACCCAATGCAGGTTAACAATCTAATGATCCCTTTTGACACCAATGGGCTTAAAAGGGGCAGGGATGAATTGTGAAAGCATGGGGCCCAAGTAAAACCTGGTACAATTATGCCACCATGGAGGCCAAGAATCAAATGATTCATTGTGACATCAAGTGGCCTAAAAGGGCATGGGATGCATTGTGACACCACAGGGGTTAAGAGAAGCAAGGAACCATTGTGACCCAAGGCAGGCTAACAATCTAAGAATCCGTTTTGACACCAGGGGGCGCAAAAGGACCACGGATGAACTCTGACAGCATGGGGACCTATAGAAACAAGGAACCATTATGACACCATGGAGGCCAAAAGTGAAATGATTCATTGTGACATCAAGTGGCCTAAAAGGGCATGGGATGCATTGTGACACCACAGGGGTTAAGAGAAGCAAGGATCCTTTGTGACCCAAGGCAGGCTAACAATCTTAGAATCCCTTTTGACACCAGGGGGCGCAAAAGGACCACGGATGAACTGTGACAGCATGGGGCCCAATAGAAGCAAGGAACTATTATGACGCCGTGGAGGCCAAGAATCAAATGATTCATTGTGACATCAAGTGGCCTAAAATGGCATGGAATGCATTGTGACACCACAGAGGTTAAGAGAAGCAAGGAACCATTGTTACCCAATGGAGGCTAACAATCTAATGGTCCCTTGTGACACCAATGGGCCTAAAAGGGCCAGGGATGAATTGTGAAAGCATGGGGCCTAATTAAAACCTGGTACAATTATGCCACCATGGAGGCCAAAAATCAAATGATTCATTGTGACATCAAGTGGCCTAAAAGGGCATGGGATGCATTGTGACACCACAGGGGTTAAGAGAAGCAAGGATCCATTGTGACCCAATGGAGGCTAATAATCCCAGGATCCCATTTGACACCAGGGGTTGCAATAGGGCCAGGGATGAATTGTGAAAGCATGGGGCACAGTAAAAACATGGAACCATTATGACACCATGGAGGCCAAGAATCAAATGATTCATTGTGACATCAAGTGGCCTAAAAGGGCATGGGATGCGTTGTGACAGCACAGGGGTTAAGAGAAGCAAGGAACCATTGTGACCCAAGGCAGGCTAACAATCTTAGAATCCCTTTTGACACCAGGGGGCGCAAAAGGACCACGGATGAACTGTGACAGCATGGGGCCCAATAGAAGCAAGGAACCATTATGACACCATGGAGGCCAAGAATCAAATGATTCATTGTGACATCAAGTGGCCTAAAATGGCATGGAATGCATTGTGACACCACAGGGGTTAAGAGAAGCAAGGAACCATTGTGACCCAATGCAGGCTAACAATCTAATGATCCCTTGTGACACCAGGGGGCCTAAAATGGCCAGGGATGGATTGTTACAGCACGGGGACCAATAGAAGCAAGGATCTATTATGTCACCATGGAGGCCAAGAATCAAATGATTCATTGTAACACCAAGTGGCCTAAAAGGGCATGGGATGCATTGTGACACCACAGGGGGTAAGAGAAGCAAGGAACCATTGTGACCCAATGGAGGCTAACAATGTTAGAATCCCTTTTGACACCAGGGGGCACAAAAGGACCACGGATGAACTGTGACAGCATGGGCACCTATAGAAACAAGGAACCATTATGACACCATGGAGGCCAAGAATCAAATGATTCATTGTGACATCAAGTGGCCTAAAATGGCATGGAATGCATTGTGACACCACAGAGGTTAAGAGAAGCAAGGAACCATTGTTACCCAATGGAGGCTAACAATCTAATGGTCCCTTGTGACACCAATGGGCCTAAAAGGGCCAGGGATGAATTGTGAAAGCATGGGGCCCAATTAAAACCTGGTACAATTATGCCACCATGGAGGCCAAAAATCAAATGATTCATTGTGACATCAAGTGGCCTAAAAGGGCATGGGATGCATTGTGACACCACAGGGGTTAAGAGAAGCAAGGAACCATTGTGACCCAAGGCAGGCTAACAATCTTAGAATCCCTTTTGATACCAGGGGGTGCAAAAGGACCACGGATGAACTGTGACAGCATGGGGACCTATAGAAGCAAGGAACCATTATGACACCATGAAGGCCAAGAATCAAATGGTTCATTGTAAGACCAAGTGGCCTAAAAGGTCTTGGAATGCATTGTGACACCACAGAGGTTAAGAGAAGCAAGGAACCATTGTGACCCAATGCAGGCTAACAATCTAATGATCCATTGTGACACCAGGGGTTGCAATAGGGCCAGGGATGAATTGTGAAAGCATGGGGCACAATAAAAACATGGAACTATTATGACACCATGGAGGCCAAGAATCAAATGATTCATTGTGTCATCAAGTGGCCTAAAAGGGCATGGGATGCATTGTGACACCACAGGGGTTAAGAGACGCAAGGAACCATTGTGACCC
Source organism: Cinclus cinclus (assembly GCF_963662255.1). Classification (NCBI taxonomy): domain Eukaryota; kingdom Metazoa; phylum Chordata; class Aves; order Passeriformes; family Cinclidae; genus Cinclus; species Cinclus cinclus. The sequence goes on along the minus strand of NW_026912241.1, from coordinate 224,864 downwards.
AAGGCCGGCTAACAATCTTAGAATCCCTTTTGACACCAGGGGACGCAAAAGGACCACGGATGAACTGTGACAGCATGGGGACCTATAGAAGCAAGGAACCATTATGACACCATGAAGGCCAAGAATCAAATGGTTCATTGTAAGACCAAGTGGCTTAAAAGGGCTTGGAATGCATTGTGACACCACAGAGGTTATGAGAAGCAAGGAACCATTGTGACCCAATGCAGGCTAACAATCTAATGATCCATTGTGACACCAGGGGTTGCAATAGGGCCAGGGATGAATTGTGAAAGCATGGGGCACAATAAAAACATGGAAATATTATGACACAATAGAGACCAAGACTCAAATGATTCATTGTAACACCAAGTGGCCTAAAAGGGCATGGGATGCATTGTGACACCACAGGGCCTAAGAGAAGCAAGGAAACATTGTGACCCAATGCATGCTAACAATCTAATGATCCCTTGTGACACCAGGGGGCCTAAGATGGCCAGGGATGGAGTGTTACAGCACGGGGACCAATAGAAGCAAGGATCTATTATGTCACCATGGAGGCCAAGAATCAAATGATTCATTGTGACATCAAGTGGCCTAAAAGGTCATGGGATGCATTGTGACACCACAGGGGTTAAGAGAAGCAAGGATCCATTGTGACCCAATGGAGGCTAATAATCCCAGGATCCCATTTGACACCAGGGGGCGTAAAAGGGCCAGGGATGAATTGTGACAGCATGGGGACCAATAGAAACAAGGAACTATTGTGACACCATGGAGGCCAAAAATCAAATGATTCATTGTGACATCAAGTGGCCTAAAATGGCATGGGATGCATTGTGACACCACAGGGGTTAAGAGAAGCAAGGATCCATTGTGACCCAAGGCAGGCTAACAATCTTAGAATCCCTTTTGACACCAGGGGGTGCAAAAGGACCACGGATGAACTGTGACAGCATGGGGCCTAATAGAAACAAGGAACTATTATGACACCGTGGAGGCCAAGAATCAAATGATTCATTGTGACATCAAGTGGCCTAAAATGGCATGGAATGCATTGTGACACCACAGAGGTTAAGAGAAGCAAGGAACCATTGTTACCCAATGGAGGCTAACAATCTAATGGTCCCTTGTGACACCAATGGGCCTAAAAGGGCCAGGGATGAATTGTGAAAGCATGGGGCCCAATTAAAACCTGGTACAATTATGCCACCATGGAGGCCAAAAATCAAATGATTCATTGTGACATCAAGTGGCCTAAAAGGGCATGGGATGCATTGTGACACCACAGGGGTTAAGAGAAGCAAGGAACCATTGTGACCCAAGGCAGGCTAACAATCTTAGAATCCCTTTTGATACCAGGGGGTGCAAAAGGACCACGGATGAACTGTGACAGCATGGGGACCTATAGAAGCAAGGAACCATTATGACACCATGAAGGCCAAGAATCAAATGGTTCATTGTAAGACCAAGTGGCCTAAAAGGTCTTGGAATGCATTGTGACACCACAGAGGTTAAGAGAAGCAAGGAACCATTGTGACCCAATGCAGGCTAACAATCTAATGATCCATTGTGACACCAGGGGTTGCAATAGGGCCAGGGATGAATTGTGAAAGCATGGGGCACAATAAAAACATGGAACTATTATGACACCATGGAGGCCAAGAATCAAATGATTCATTGTGTCATCAAGTGGCCTAAAAGGGCATGGGATGCATTGTGACACCACAGGGGTTAAGGGAAGCAAGGAGCCATTGTGACCCAAGGCAGGCTAACAATCTTAGAATCCCTTTTGACACCAGGGGGCGCAAAAGGACCACGGATGAACTGTGACAGCATGGGGACCTATAGAAACAAGGAACCATTATGACACCATGGAGGCCAAGAATCAAATGATTCATTGTGACATCAAGTGGCCAAAAAGGTCTTGGAATGCATTGTGACACCACAGAGGTTAAGAGAAGCAAGGAACCATTGTGACCCAATGCAGGCTAACAATCTAATGATCCATTGTGACACCAGGGGTTGCAATAGGGCCAGGGATGAATTGTGAAAGCATGGGGCACAATAAAAACATGGAAATATTATGACACAATAGAGGCCAAGACTCAAATGATTCATTGTAACACCAAGTGGCCTAAAAGGGCATGGGATGCATTGTGACACCACAGGGGCTAAGAGAAGCAAGGAACCATTGTGACCCAATGCAGGCTAACAATCTAATGATCCCTTGTGACACCAGGGGGCCTAAAATGGCCAGGGATGGATTGTTACAGCACAGGGACCAATAGAAGCAAGGATCTATTATGTCACCATGGAGGCCAAGAATCAAATGATTCATTGTGACATCAAGTGGCCTAAAAGGGCATGGGATGCATTGTGACACCACAGGGGTTAAGAGAAGCAAGGAACCATTGTGACCCAATGCAGGCTAACAATCTAATGATCCATTGTGACACCAGGGGTTGCAATAGGGCCAGGGATGAATTGTGAAAGCATGGGGCACAATAAAAACATGGAACTATTATGACACCATGGAGGCCAAGAATCAAATGATTCATTGTGACATCAAGTGGCCTAAAAGGGCATGGGATGCATTGTGACACCACAGGGGTTAAGAGAAGCAAGGATCCATTGTGACCCAATGGAGGCTAATAATCCCAGGATCCCATTTGACACCAGGGGGCGTAAAAGGGCCAGGGATGAATTGTGACAGCATGGGGCCCAATAGAAACAAGGAACCATTATGACACCATGGAGGCTAAGAATCAAATGATTCATTGTGACATCAAGTGGCCTAATATGGCATGGAATGCATTGTGACACCACAGAGGTTAAGAGAAGCAAGGAACCATTGTTACCCAATGGAGGCTAACAATCTAATGGTCCCTTGTGACACCAATGGGCCTAAAAGGGCCAGGGATGAATTGTGAAAGCATGGGGCCCAATTAAAACCTGGTACAATTATGCCACCATGGAGGCCAAAAATCAAATGATTCATTGTGACATCAAGTGGCCTAAAAGGGCATGGGATGCATTGTGACACCACAGGGGTTAAGAGAAGCAAGGAACCATTGTGACCCAATGCAGGCTAACAATCTTAGAATCCCTTTTGACACCAGGGGGCGCAAAAGGACCACGGATGAACTGTGACAGCATGGGGACCTATAGAAGCAAGGAACCATTATGACACCATGAAGGCCAAGAATCAAATGGTTCATTGTAAGACCAAGTGCCCTAAAAGGGTTTGGAATGCATTGTGACACCACAGAGGTAAAGAGAAGCAAGGAACCATTGTGACCCAATGCAGGATAACAATCTAGTGAACCTTTGTAATACAAGGTGTTTTATAAGGGCCAGGGAAGAATTGTGAAAGCATGGGGCACAATAAAAACATGGAACCATTATGACACCATGAAGGCCAAGAATCAAATGATTCATTGTGACATCAAGTGACCTAAAAGGGCTTGGAATGCATTGTGACACCACAGAGGTTAAGAGAAGCAAGGAACCATTGTGACCCAATGCAGGCTAACAATCTAATGATCCCTTGTGGCACCAGGGGGTATAAAAAGGGCCAGGGATGGATTGTGACAGCATGGGGCCCAATAGAAACAAGGAACCATTATGCCACCATGGAGGCCTAGAATCAAATGATTCATTGTGACATCAAGTGGCCTAAAAGGGCTTGGAATGCATTGTGACACCACAGAGGTTAAGAGAAGCAAGGAACCATTGTGACCCAATGCAAGCTAACAATCTAATGGTCCCTTGTGACACCAATGGGCCTAAAAGGGGCAGGGATGAATTCTTACAGCATGGGGACCAATAGAAGCAAGGATCTATTATGCCACCATGGAGGCCAAAAATGAAATGATTCATTGTGACATCAAGTGGCCTAAAAGGGCATGGGATGCATTGTGACACCACAGGGGTTAAGAGAAGCAAGGAACCATTGTGATCCAAGCCAGGCTAACAATCTTAGAATCCCTTTTGACACCAGGGGGCGAAAAAGGACCACGGATGAACTGTGACAGCATGGGGACCTATAGAAGCAAGGAACCATTATGACACCATGAAGGCCAAGAATCAAATGGTTCATTGTAAGACCAAGTGGCCTAAAAGGGCTTGGAATGCATTGTGACACCACAGAGGTTAAGAGAAGCAAGGAACCATTGTGACCCAATGCAGGCTAACAATCTAACGATCCATTGTGACACCAGGGGTTGCAATAGGTCCAGGGATGAATTGTGAAAGCATGGGGCACAATAAAAACATGGAAATATTATGACACAATAGAGACCAAGACTCAAATGATTCATTGTAACACCAAGTGGCCTAAAAGGGCATGGGATGCATTGTGACACCACAGGGGCTAAGAGAAGCAAGGAACCATTGTGACCCAATGCAGGCTAACAATCTAATGATCCCTTGTGACACCAGGGGGCCTAAAATGGCCAGGGATGGATTGTTACAGCACGGGGACCAATAGAAGCAAGGATCTATTATGTCACCATGGAGGCCAAGAATCAAATGATTCATTGTGACATCAAGTCATGCCTAAAAGGGCATGGGATGCATTGTGACACCACAGGGGTTAAGAGAAGCAAGGATCCATTGTGACCCAATGGAGGCTAATAATCCCAGGATCCCATTTGACACCAGGGGGCGTAAAAGGGCCAGGGATGAATTGTGACAGCATGGGGCCCAATAGAAACAAGGAACCATTATGCCACCATGGAGGCCAAGAATCAAATGATTCATTGTGACATCAAGTGGCCTAAAAGGGCATGGGATGCATAGTGACACCACAGGGGTTAAGAGAAGCAAGGATCCATTGTGACCCAATGGAGGCTAACAATCTAATGGTCCCTTGTGACACCAATGGGCCTAAAAGGGCCAGGGATGAATTGTGAAAGCATGGGGCTCAATTCAAACCTGGTACAATTATGCCACCATGGAGGCCAAAAATCAAATGATTCATTGTGACATCAAGTGGCCTAAAAGGGCATGGGATGCATTGTGACACCACAGGGGGTAAGAGAAGCAAGGAACCATTGTGACCCAAGGCAGGCTAACAATCTTAGAATCCCTTTTGACACCAGGGGGCGCAAAAGGACCACGGAAGAACTGTGACAGCATGGGGCCCAATAGAAACAAGGAACTATTATGACACCATGGAGGCCAAGAATCAAATGATTCATTGTGACATCAAGTGGCCTAAAATGGCATGGAATGCATTGTGACACCACAGAGGTTAAGAGAAGCAAGGAACCATTGTGACCCAATGCAGGCTAACAATCTAATGATCCATTGTGACACCAGGGGTTGCAATAGGGCCAGGGATGAATTGTGAAAGCATGGGGCCCAATAAAAACATGGAAATATTATGACACAATAGAGGCCAAGACTCAAATGATTCATTGTAACACCAAGTGGCCTAAAAGTCCATGGGATGCATTGTGACACCACAGAGGTTAAGAGAAGCAAGGAACGATTGTGACCCAATGCAGGCTAACAATCTAATGATCCCTTGTGACACCAGGGGGCCTAAAATGTCCAGGGATGGATTGTTACAGCACGGGGACCAATAGAAGCAAGGATCTATTATGTCACCATGGAGGCCAAGAATCAAATGATTCATTGTGACATCAAGTGGCCTAAAAGGGCATGGGATGCATTGTGACACCACAGGGGTTAAGAGAAGCAAGGATCCATTGTGACCCAATGGAGGCTAATAATCCCAGGATCCCATTTGACACCAGGGGTTGCAATAGGGCCAGGGATGAATTGTGAAAGCATGGGGCACAATAAAAACATGGAACTATTATGACACCATGGAGGCCAAGAATCAAATGATTCATTGTGTCATCAAGTGGCCTAAAAGGGCATGGGATGCATTGTGACACCACAGGGGTTAAGAGACGCAAGGAACCATTGTGACCCAAGGCCGGCTAACAATCTTAGAATCCCTTTTGACACCAGGGGACGCAAAAGGACCACGGATGAACTGTGACAGCATGGGGACCTATAGAAGCAAGGAACCATTATGACACCATGAAGGCCAAGAATCAAATGGTTCATTGTAAGACCAAGTGGCTTAAAAGGGCTTGGAATGCATTGTGACACCACAGAGGTTATGAGAAGCAAGGAACCATTGTGACCCAATGCAGGCTAACAATCTAATGATCCATTGTGACACCAGGGGTTGCAATAGGGCCAGGGATGAATTGTGAAAGCATGGGGCACAATAAAAACATGGAAATATTATGACACAATAGAGACCAAGACTCAAATGATTCATTGTAACACCAAGAGGCCTAAAAGGGCATGGGATGCATTGTGACACCACAGGGCCTAAGAGAAGCAAGGAAACATTGTGACCCAATGCAGGCTAACAATCTAATGATCCCTTGTGACACCAGGGGGCCTAAGATGGCCAGGGATGGATTGTTACAGCACGGGGACCAATAGAAGCAAGGATCTATTATGTCACCATGGAGGCCAAGAATCAAATGATTCATTGTGACATCAAGTGGCCTAAAAGGTCATGGGATGCATTGTGACACCACAGGGGTTAAGAGAAGCAAGGATCCATTGTGACCCAATGGAGGCTAATAATCCCAGGATCCCATTTGACACCAGGGGGCGTAAAAGGGCCAGGGATGAATTGTGACAGCATGGGGACCAATAGAAACAAGGAACTATTGTGACACCATGGAGGCCAAAAATCAAATGATTCATTGTGACATCAAGTGGCCTAAAATGGCATGGGATGCATTGTGACACCACAGGGGTTAAGAGAAGCAAGGATCCATTGTGACCCAAGGCAGGCTAACAATCTTAGAATCCCTTTTGACACCAGGGGGTGCAAAAGGACCACGGATGAACTGTGACAGCATGGGGCCTAATAGAAACAAGGAACTATTATGACACCGTGGAGGCCAAGAATCAAATGATTCATTGTGACATCAAGTGGCCTAAAATGGCATGGAATGCATTGTGACACCACAGAGGTTAAGAGAAGCAAGGAACCATTGTTACCCAATGGAGGCTAACAATCTAATGGTCCCTTGTGACACCAATGGGCCTAAAAGGGCCAGGGATGAATTGTGAAAGCATGGGGCCCAATTAAAACCTGGTACAATTATGCCACCATGGAGGCCAAAAATCAAATGATTCATTGTGACATCAAGTGGCCTAAAAGGGCATGGGATGCATTGTGACACCACAGGGGTTAAGAGAAGCAAGGAACCATTGTGACCCAAGGCAGGCTAACAATCTTAGAATCCCTTTTGATACCAGGGGGTGCAAAAGGACCACGGATGAACTGTGACAGCATGGGGACCTATAGAAGCAAGGAACCATTATGACACCATGAAGGCCAAGAATCAAATGGTTCATTGTAAGACCAAGTGGCCTAAAAGGTCTTGGAATGCATTGTGACACCACAGAGGTTAAGAGAAGCAAGGAACCATTGTGACCCAATGCAGGCTAACAATCTAATGATCCATTGTGACACCAGGGGTTGCAATAGGGCCAGGGATGAATTGTGAAAGCATGGGGCACAATAAAAACATGGAACTATTATGACACCATGGAGGCCAAGAATCAAATGATTCATTGTGTCATCAAGTGGCCTAAAAGGGCATGGGATGCATTGTGACACCACAGGGGTTAAGGGAAGCAAGGAGCCATTGTGACCCAAGGCAGGCTAACAATCTTAGAATCCCTTTTGACACCAGGGGGCGCAAAAGGACCACGGATGAACTGTGACAGCATGGGGACCTATAGAAACAAGGAACCATTATGACACCATGGAGGCCAAGAATCAAATGATTCATTGTGACATCAAGTGGCCAAAAAGGTCTTGGAATGCATTGTGACACCACAGAGGTTAAGAGAAGCAAGGAACCATTGTGACCCAATGCAGGCTAACAATCTAATGATCCATTGTGACACCAGGGGTTGCAATAGGGCCAGGGATGAATTGTGAAAGCATGGGGCACAATAAAAACATGGAAATATTATGACACAATAGAGGCCAAGACTCAAATGATTCATTGTAACACCAAGTGGCCTAAAAGGGCATGGGATGCATTGTGACACCACAGGGGCTAAGAGAAGCAAGGAACCATTGTGACCCAATGCAGGCTAACAATCTAATGATCCCTTGTGACACCAGGGGGCCTAAAATGGCCAGGGATGGATTGTTACAGCACAGGGACCAATAGAAGCAAGGATCTATTATGTCACCATGGAGGCCAAGAATCAAATGATTCATTGTGACATCAAGTGGCCTAAAAGGGCATGGGATGCATTGTGACACCACAGGGGTTAAGAGAAGCAAGGAACCATTGTGACCCAATGCAGGCTAACAATCTAATGATCCATTGTGACACCAGGGGTTGCAATAGGGCCAGGGATGAATTGTGAAAGCATGGGGCACAATAAAAACATGGAACTATTATGACACCATGGAGGCCAAGAATCAAATGATTCATTGTGACATCAAGTGGCCTAAAAGGGCATGGGATGCATTGTGACACCACAGGGGTTAAGAGAAGCAAGGATCCATTGTGACCCAATGGAGGCTAATAATCCCAGGATCCCATTTGACACCAGGGGGCGTAAAAGGGCCAGGGATGAATTGTGACAGCATGGGGCCCAATAGAAACAAGGAACCATTATGACACCATGGAGGCTAAGAATCAAATGATTCATTGTGACATCAAGTGGCCTAATATGGCATGGAATGCATTGTGACACCACAGAGGTTAAGAGAAGCAAGGAACCATTGTTACCCAATGGAGGCTAACAATCTAATGGTCCCTTGTGACACCAATGGGCCTAAAAGGGCCAGGGATGAATTGTGAAAGCATGGGGCCCAATTAAAACCTGGTACAATTATGCCACCATGGAGGCCAAAAATCAAATGATTCATTGTGACATCAAGTGGCCTAAAAGGGCATGGGATGCATTGTGACACCACAGGGGTTAAGAGAAGCAAGGAACCATTGTGACCCAATGCAGGCTAACAATCTAAGAATCCCTTTTGACACCAGGGGGCGCAAAAGGACCACGGATGAACTGTGACAGCATGGGGACCTATAGAAGCAAGGAACCATTATGACACCATGAAGGCCAAGAATCAAATGGTTCATTGTAAGACCAAGTGCCCTAAAAGGGTTTGGAATGCATTGTGACACCACAGAGGTAAAGAGAAGCAAGGAACCATTGTGACCCAATGCAGGATAACAATCTAGTGAACCTTTGTAATACAAGGTGTTTTATAAGGGCCAGGGAAGAATTGTGAAAGCATGGGGCACAATAAAAACATGGAACCATTATGACACCATGAAGGCCAAGAATCAAATGATTCATTGTGACATCAAGTGACCTAAAAGGGCTTGGAATGCATTGTGACACCACAGAGGTTAAGAGAAGCAAGGAACCATTGTGACCCAATGCAGGCTAACAATCTAATGATCCCTTGTGGCACCAGGGGGTATAAAAAGGGCCAGGGATGGATTGTGACAGCATGGGGCCCAATAGAAACAAGGAACCATTATGCCACCATGGAGGCCTAGAATCAAATGATTCATTGTGACATCAAGTGGCCTAAAAGGGCTTGGAATGCATTGTGACACCACAGAGGTTAAGAGAAGCAAGGAACCATTGTGACCCAATGCAAGCTAACAATCTAATGGTCCCTTGTGACACCAATGGGCCTAAAAGGGGCAGGGATGAATTCTTACAGCATGGGGACCAATAGAAGCAAGGATCTATTATGCCACCATGGAGGCCAAGAATCAAATGATTCATTGTGACATCAAGTGGCCTAAAAGGGCATGGGATGCATTGTGACACCACAGGAGTTAAGAGAAGCAAGCAACCATTGTGAACCAATGCAGGATAACAATCTAAGAATCCCTTTTGACACCAGAGGGCGCAAAAGGACCACGGATGAACTCTGACAGCATGGGGACCTATAGAAGCAAGGAACCATTATGACACCATGGAGGCCAAGAATCAAACGGTTCATTGTGACATCAAGTGGCCTAAAAGGGCTTGGCATGCATTGTGACACCACAGAGGTTAAGAGAAGCAAGGAACCATTGTGACCCAATGCAGGCTAATAATCCCAGGATCCCATTTTACACCAGGGGGCGTAAAAGGGCCAGAGATTAATTGTGTAAGCATGGGGCCCAAGTAAAACCTGGTACAATTATGCCACCATGGAGGCCAAGAATCAAATGATTCATTGTGACATCAAGTGGCCTAAAAGGGCATGGCATGCATTGTGACACCACAGAGGTTAAGAGAAGCAAGGAAGCATAGTGACACAATGCAGGCTAAACATCTAATGATCCCTGGTGACGCCAATGGGCCTAAAAGGGGCAGGTATGAATTCTTACAGCACGGGGACCAATAGAAGCAAGGATCTATTATTCCACCATGGAGGCCAAGAATCAAATAATTCATTGTGGCAAAAAGTGGCCTAAAAGGGCATGGGATTCATTGTGACAGTACAGGGGTTCAGAGAATCAAGGATCCATTGTGACCCAATGCAGGCTAACAATCTAATGATCCTTTTTGACACCAATGGGCTTAAAGGGGCAGGGATGTATTGTGAAAGCATGGGGCCCAATTAAAACCTGGTACAATTATGCCACCATGGAGGCCAAGAATCAAATGATTCATTGTGAAATCAAGTGGCCTAAAAGGGCATGGGATGCATTGTGACGCCACAGGGGTTAAGAGAAGCAAGGAACCATTGTGACCCAATGCAGGCTAACAATCTAAGAATCCCTTTTGACACCAGGGGGCGCAAAAGGACCACGGATGAACTGTGACAGCATGGGGACCTATAGAAGCAAGGAACCATTCTGACACCATTAAGGCCAAGAATCAAATGGTTCATTGTGACATCAAGTGGCCTAACAGGGCTTGGAATGCATTGTGACACCACAGAGGTTAAGAGAAGCAAGGAACCATTGTGACCCAATGCAGGCTAACAATCTAATGACCACTTGTGGCACCAGGGGGTATAAAAAGGGCCAGGGATGGATTGTTACAGCATGGGGACCAATAGAAGCAAGGATTTATTATGCCACCATGGAGGCCAAGAATCAAATGATTCATTGTGACATCAAGTGGCCTAAAAGGGCATGGGATGCATTGTGACACCACAGGGGTTAAGAGAAGCAAGGATCCATTGTGACCCAATGGAGGCTAATAATCCCAGGATCCCATTTGACACCAGGGGCGTAAAAGGGCCAGGAATAAATTGTGACAGCATGGGGCCCAATAGAAACAAGGAACCATTATGCCAACGTGGAGGCCAAGAATCAAATAATTCATTGTGATATCATATGGCCTAAAACGGCATGGAAAACCTTGTGACAGCACAGGGGTTAAGAGAAGCAAGGATCCATTGTGACCCAATGCAGGTTAACAATCTAATGATCCCTTTTGACACCAATGGGCTTAAAAGGGGCAGGGATGAATTGTGAAAGCATGGGGCCCAAGTAAAACCTGGTACAATTATGCCACCATGGAGGCCAAGAATCAAATGATTCATTGTGACATCAAGTGGCCTAAAAGGGCATGGGATGCATTGTGACACCACAGGGGTTAAGAGAAGCAAGGAACCATTGTGACCCAGGGCAGGCTAACAATCTTAGAATCCCTTTTGACACCAGGGGGCGCAAAAGGACCACGGATGAACTCTGACAGCATGGGGACCTATAGAAACAAGGAACCATTATGACACCATGGAGGCCAAGAATCAAATGATTCATTGTGACATCAAGTGGCCTAAAAGGGCATGGGATGCATTGTGACACCACAGGGGTTAAGAGAAGCAAGGATCCTTTGTGACCCAAGGCAGGCTAACAATCTTAGAATTGCTTTTGACACCAGGGGGTGCAAAAGGACCACGGATGAACTGTGACAGCATGAGGCCCAATAGAAACAAGGAACTATTATGACGCCGTGGAGGCCAAGAATCAAATGATTCATTGTGACATCAAGTGGCCTAAAATGGCATGGAATGCATTGTGACACCACAGAGGTTAAGAGAAGCAAGGAACCATTGTTACCCAATGGAGGCTAACAATCTAATGGTCCCTTGTGACACCAATGGGCCTAAAAGGGCCAGGGATGAATTGTGAAAGCATGGGGCCTAATTAAAACCTGGTACAATTATGCCACCATGGAGGCCAAAAATCAAATGATTCATTGTGACATCAAGTGGCCTAAAAGGGCATGGGATGCATTGTGACACCACAGGGGTTAAGAGAAGCAAGGATCCATTGTGACCCAATGGAGGCTAATAATCCCAGGATCCCATTTGACACCAGGGGTTGCAATAGGGCCAGGGATGAATTGTGAAAGCATGGGGCACAGTAAAAACATGGAACCATTATGACACCATGGAGGCCAAGAATCAAATGATTCATTGTGACATCAAGTGGCCTAAAAGGGCATGGGATGCGTTGTGACAGCACAGGGGTTAAGAGAAGCAAGGAACCATTGTGACCCAAGGCAGGCTAACAATCTTAGAATCCCTTTTGACACCAGGGGGCGCAAAAGGACCACGGATGAACTGTGACAGCATGGGGCCCAATAGAAGCAAGGAACCATTATGACACCATGGAGGCCAAGAATCAAATGATTCATTGTGACATCAAGTGGCCTAAAATGGCATGGAATGCATTGTGACACCACAGGGGTTAAGAGAAGCAAGGAACCATTGTGACCCAATGCAGGCTAACAATCTAATGATCCATTGTGACACCAGGGGTTGCAATAGGGCCAGGGATGAATTGTGAAAGCATGGGGCACAATAAAAACATGGAAATATTATGACACAATAGAGGCCAAGACTCAAATGATTCATTGTAACACCAAGTGGCCTAAAAGGCCATGGGATGCATTGCGACACCACAGAGGTTAAGAGAAGCAAGGAACCATTGTGACCCAATGCAGGCTAACAATCTAATGATCCCTTGTGACACCAGGGGGCCTAAAATGGCCAGGGATGGATTGTTACAGCACGGGGACCAATAGAAGCAAGGATCTATTATGTCACCATGGAGGCCAAGAATCAAATGATTCATTGTAACACCAAGTGGCCTAAAAGGCCATGGGATGCATTGTGACACCACAGGGGTTAAGAGAAGCAAGGATCCACTGTGACCCAATGGAGGCTAATAATCCCAGGATCCCATTTGACACCAGGGGTTGCAATAGGGCCAGGGATGAATTGTGAAAGCATGGGGCACAATAAAAACATGGAACTATTATGACACCATGGAGGCCAAGAATCAAATGATTCATTGTGTCATCAAGTGGCCTAAAAGGGCATGGGATGCATTGTGACACCACAGGGGGTAAGAGAAGCAAGGAACCATTGTGACCCAAGGCAGGCTAACAATGTTAGAATCCCTTTTGACACCAGGGGGCACAAAAGGACCACGGATGAACTGTGACAGCATGGGGACCTATAGAAACAAGGAACCATTATGACACCATGGAGGCCAAGAATCAAATGATTCATTGTGACATCAAGTGGCCTAAAATGGCATGGAATGCATTGTGACACCACAGAGGTTAAGAGAAGCAAGGAACCATTGTTACCCAATGGAGGCTAACAATCTAATGGTCCCTTGTGACACCAATGGGCCTAAAAGGGCCAGGGATGAATTGTGAAAGCATGGGGCCCAATTAAAACCTGGTACAATTATGCCACCATGGAGGCCAAAAATGAAATGATTCATTGTGACATCAAGTGGCCTAAAAGGGCATGGGATGCATTGTGACACCACAGGGGTTAAGAGAAGCAAGGAACCATTGTGATCCAAGGCAGGCTAACAATCTTAGAATCCCTTTTGACACCAGGGGGCGAAAAAGGACCACGGATGAACTGTGACAGCATGGGGACCTATAGAAGCAAGGAACCATTATGACACCATGAAGGCCAAGAATCAAATGGTTCATTGTAAGACCAAGTGGCCTAAAAGGGCTTGGAATGCATTGTGACACCACAGAGGTTAAGAGAAGCAAGGAACCATTGTGACCCAATGCAGGCTAACAATCTAACGATCCATTGTGACACCAGGGGTTGCAATAGGTCCAGGGATGAATTGTGAAAGCATGGGGCACAATAAAAACATGGAAATATTATGACACAATAGAGACCAAGACTCAAATGATTCATTGTAACACCAAGTGGCCTAAAAGGGCATGGGATGCATTGTGACACCACAGGGGCTAAGAGAAGCAAGGAACCATTGTGACCCAATGCAGGCTAACAATCTAATGATCCCTTGTGACACCAATGGGCCTAAAAGGGGCAGGGATGAATTGTTACAGCACAGGGACCAATAGAAGCAAGGATCTATTATGTCACCATGGAGGCCAAGAATCAAATGATTCATTGTGACATCAAGTCATGCCTAAAACGGCATGGGATGCATTGTGACACCACAGGGGTTAAGAGAAGCAAGGATCCATTGTGACCCAATGGAGGCTAATAATCCCAGGATCCCATTTGACACCAGGGGTTGCAATAGGGCCAGGGATGAATTGTGAAAGCATGGGGCACAGTAAAAACATGGAACCATTATGACACCATGGAGGCCAAGAATCAAATGATTCATTGTGACATCAAGTGGCCTAAAAGGGCATGGGATGCGTTGTGACAGCACAGGGGTTAAGAGAAGCAAGGAACCATTGTGACCCAAGGCAGGCTAACAATCTTAGAATCCCTTTTGACACCAGGGGGCGCAAAAGGACCACGGATGAACTGTGACAGCATGGGGCCCAATAGAAGCAAGGAACCATTATGACACCATGGAGGCCAAGAATCAAATGATTCATTGTGACATCAAGTGGCCTAAAATGGCATGGAATGCATTGTGACACCACAGGGGTTAAGAGAAGCAAGGAACCATTGTGACCCAATGCAGGCTAACAATCTAATGATCCATTGTGACACCAGGGGTTGCAATAGGGCCAGGGATGAATTGTGAAAGCATGGGGCACAATAAAAACATGGAAATATTATGACACAATAGAGGCCAAGACTCAAATGATTCATTGTAACACCAAGTGGCCTAAAAGGCCATGGGATGCATTGCGACACCACAGAGGTTAAGAGAAGCAAGGAACCATTGTGACCCAATGCAGGCTAACAATCTAATGATCCCTTGTGACACCAGGGGGCCTAAAATGGCCAGGGATGGATTGTTACAGCACGGGGACCAATAGAAGCAAGGATCTATTATGTCACCATGGAGGCCAAGAATCAAATGATTCATTGTAACACCAAGTGGCCTAAAAGGCCATGGGATGCATTGTGACACCACAGGGGTTAAGAGAAGCAAGGATCCACTGTGACCCAATGGAGGCTAATAATCCCAGGATCCCATTTGACACCAGGGGTTGCAATAGGGCCAGGGATGAATTGTGAAAGCATGGGGCACAATAAAAACATGGAACTATTATGACACCATGGAGGCCAAGAATCAAATGATTCATTGTGTCATCAAGTGGCCTAAAAGGGCATGGGATGCATTGTGACACCACAGGGGGTAAGAGAAGCAAGGAACCATTGTGACCCAAGGCAGGCTAACAATGTTAGAATCCCTTTTGACACCAGGGGGCACAAAAGGACCACGGATGAACTGTGACAGCATGGGGACCTATAGAAACAAGGAACCATTATGACACCATGGAGGCCAAGAATCAAATGATTCATTGTGACATCAAGTGGCCTAAAATGGCATGGAATGCATTGTGACACCACAGAGGTTAAGAGAAGCAAGGAACCATTGTTACCCAATGGAGGCTAACAATCTAATGGTCCCTTGTGACACCAATGGGCCTAAAAGGGCCAGGGATGAATTGTGAAAGCATGGGGCCCAATTAAAACCTGGTACAATTATGCCACCATGGAGGCCAAAAATGAAATGATTCATTGTGACATCAAGTGGCCTAAAAGGGCATGGGATGCATTGTGACACCACAGGGGTTAAGAGAAGCAAGGAACCATTGTGATCCAAGGCAGGCTAACAATCTTAGAATCCCTTTTGACACCAGGGGGCGAAAAAGGACCACGGATGAACTGTGACAGCATGGGGACCTATAGAAGCAAGGAACCATTATGACACCATGAAGGCCAAGAATCAAATGGTTCATTGTAAGACCAAGTGGCCTAAAAGGGCTTGGAATGCATTGTGACACCACAGAGGTTAAGAGAAGCAAGGAACCATTGTGACCCAATGCAGGCTAACAATCTAACGATCCATTGTGACACCAGGGGTTGCAATAGGTCCAGGGATGAATTGTGAAAGCATGGGGCACAATAAAAACATGGAAATATTATGACACAATAGAGACCAAGACTCAAATGATTCATTGTAACACCAAGTGGCCTAAAAGGGCATGGGATGCATTGTGACACCACAGGGGCTAAGAGAAGCAAGGAACCATTGTGACCCAATGCAGGCTAACAATCTAATGATCCCTTGTGACACCAGGGGGCCTAAAATGGCCAGGGATGGATTGTTACAGCACAGGGACCAATAGAAGCAAGGATCTATTATGTCACCATGGAGGCCAAGAATCAAATGATTCATTGTGACATCAAGTCATGCCTAAAAGGGCATGGGATGCATTGTGACACCACAGGGGTTAAGAGAAGCAAGGATCCATTGTGACCCAATGGAGGCTAATAATCCCAGGATCCCATTTGACACCAGGGGGCGTAAAAGGGCCAGGGATGAATTGTGACAGCATGGGGCCCAATAGAAACAAGGAACCATTATGCCACCATGGAGGCCAAGAATCAAATGATTCATTGTGACATCAAGTGGCCTAAAAGGGCATGGGATGCATAGTGACACCACAGGGGTTAAGAGAAGCAAGGATCCATTGTGACCCAATGGAGGCTAACAATCTAATGGTCCCTTGTGACACCAATGGGCCTAAAAGGGCCAGGGATGAATTGTGAAAGCATGGGGCTCAATTCAAACCTGGTACAATTATGCCACCATGGAGGCCAAAAATCAAATGATTCATTGTGACATCAAGTGGCCTAAAAGGGCATGGGATGCATTGTGACACCACAGGGGGTAAGAGAAGCAAGGAACCATTGTGACCCAAGGCAGGCTAACAATCTTAGAATCCCTTTTGACACCAGGGGGCGCAAAAGGACCACGGAAGAACTGTGACAGCATGGGGCCCAATAGAAACAAGGAACTATTATGACACCATGGAGGCCAAGAATCAAATGATTCATTGTGACATCAAGTGGCCTAAAATGGCATGGAATGCATTGTGACACCACAGAGGTTAAGAGAAGCAAGGAACCATTGTGACCCAATGCAGGCTAACAATCTAATGATCCATTGTGACACCAGGGGTTGCAATAGGGCCAGGGATGAATTGTGAAAGCATGGGGCCCAATAAAAACATGGAAATATTATGACACAATAGAGGCCAAGACTCAAATGATTCATTGTAACACCAAGTGGCCTAAAAGTCCATGGGATGCATTGTGACACCACAGAGGTTAAGAGAAGCAAGGAACGATTGTGACCCAATGCAGGCTAACAATCTAATGATCCCTTGTGACACCAGGGGGCCTAAAATGTCCAGGGATGGATTGTTACAGCACGGGGACCAATAGAAGCAAGGATCTATTATGTCACCATGGAGGCCAAGAATCAAATGATTCATTGTGACATCAAGTGGCCTAAAAGGGCATGGGATGCATTGTGACACCACAGGGGTTAAGAGAAGCAAGGATCCATTGTGACCCAATGGAGGCTAATAATCCCAGGATCCCATTTGACACCAGGGGTTGCAATAGGGCCAGGGATGAATTGTGAAAGCATGGGGCACAATAAAAACATGGAACTATTATGACACCATGGAGGCCAAGAATCAAATGATTCATTGTGTCATCAAGTGGCCTAAAAGGGCATGGGATGCATTGTGACACCACAGGGGTTAAGAGACGCAAGGAACCATTGTGACCCAAGGCCGGCTAACAATCTTAGAATCCCTTTTGACACCAGGGGACGCAAAAGGACCACGGATGAACTGTGACAGCATGGGGACCTATAGAAGCAAGGAACCATTATGACACCATGAAGGCCAAGAATCAAATGGTTCATTGTAAGACCAAGTGGCTTAAAAGGGCTTGGAATGCATTGTGACACCACAGAGGTTATGAGAAGCAAGGAACCATTGTGACCCAATGCAGGCTAACAATCTAATGATCCATTGTGACACCAGGGGTTGCAATAGGGCCAGGGATGAATTGTGAAAGCATGGGGCACAATAAAAACATGGAAATATTATGACACAATAGAGACCAAGACTCAAATGATTCATTGTAACACCAAGTGGCCTAAAAGGGCATGGGATGCATTGTGACACCACAGGGCCTAAGAGAAGCAAGGAAACATTGTGACCCAATGCAGGCTAACAATCTAATGATCCCTTGTGACACCAGGGGGCCTAAGATGGCCAGGGATGGATTGTTACAGCACGGGGACCAATAGAAGCAAGGATCTATTATGTCACCATGGAGGCCAAGAATCAAATGATTCATTGTGACATCAAGTGGCCTAAAAGGTCATGGGATGCATTGTGACACCACAGGGGTTAAGAGAAGCAAGGATCCATTGTGACCCAATGGAGGCTAATAATCCCAGGATCCCATTTGACACCAGGGGGCGTAAAAGGGCCAGGGATGAATTGTGACAGCATGGGGACCAATAGACACAAGGAACTATTGTGACACCATGGAGGCCAAAAATCAAATGATTCATTGTGACATCAAGTGGCCTAAAATGGCATGGGATGCATTGTGACACCACAGGGGTTAAGAGAAGCAAGGATCCATTGTGACCCAAGGCAGGCTAACAATCTTAGAATCCCTTTTGACACCAGGGGGTGCAAAAGGACCACGGATGAACTGTGACAGCATGGGGCCTAATAGAAACAAGGAACTATTATGACACCGTGGAGGCCAAGAATCAAATGATTCATTGTGACATCAAGTGGCCTAAAATGGCATGGAATGCATTGTGACACCACAGAGGTTAAGAGAAGCAAGGAACCATTGTTACCCAATGGAGGCTAACAATCTAATGGTCCCTTGTGACACCAATGGGCCTAAAAGGGCCAGGGATGAATTGTGAAAGCATGGGGCCCAATTAAAACCTGGTACAATTATGCCACCATGGAGGCCAAAAATCAAATGATTCATTGTGACATCAAGTGGCCTAAAAGGGCATGGGATGCATTGTGACACCACAGGGGTTAAGAGAAGCAAGGAACCATTGTGACCCAAGGCAGGCTAACAATCTTAGAATCCCTTTTGATACCAGGGGGTGCAAAAGGACCACGGATGAACTGTGACAGCATGGGGACCTATAGAAGCAAGGAACCATTATGACACCATGAAGGCCAAGAATCAAATGGTTCATTGTAAGACCAAGTGGCCTAAAAGGTCTTGGAATGCATTGTGACACCACAGAGGTTAAGAGAAGCAAGGAACCATTGTGACCCAATGCAGGCTAACAATCTAATGATCCATTGTGACACCAGGGGTTGCAATAGGGCCAGGGATGAATTGTGAAAGCATGGGGCACAATAAAAACATGGAACTATTATGACACCATGGAGGCCAAGAATCAAATGATTCATTGTGTCATCAAGTGGCCTAAAAGGGCATGGGATGCATTGTGACACCACAGGGGTTAAGGGAAGCAAGGAGCCATTGTGACCCAAGGCAGGCTAACAATCTTAGAATCCCTTTTGACACCAGGGGGCGCAAAAGGACCACGGATGAACTGCGACAGCATGGGGACCTATAGAAACAAGGAACCATTATGACACCATGGAGGCCAAGAATCAAATGATTCATTGTGACATCAAGTGGCCAAAAAGGTCTTGGAATGCATTGTGACACCACAGAGGTTAAGAGAAGCAAGGAACCATTGTGACCCAATGCAGGCTAACAATCTAATGATCCATTGTGACACCAGGGGTTGCAATAGGGCCAGGGATGAATTGTGAAAGCATGGGGCACAATAAAAACATGGAAATATTATGACACAATAGAGGCCAAGACTCAAATGATTCATTGTAACACCAAGTGGCCTAAAAGGGCATGGGATGCATTGTGACACCACAGGGGCTAAGAGAAGCAAGGAACCATTGTGACCCAATGCAGGCTAACAATCTAATGATCCCTTGTGACACCAGGGGGCCTAAAATGGCCAGGGATGGATTGTTACAGCACAGGGACCAATAGAAGCAAGGATCTATTATGTCACCATGGAGGCCAAGAATCAAATGATTCATTGTGACATCAAGTGGCCTAAAAGGGCATGGGATGCATTGTGACACCACAGGGGTTAAGAGAAGCAAGGATCCATTGTGACCCAATGGAGGCTAATAATCCCAGGATCCCATTTGACACCAGGGGGCGTAAAAGGGCCAGGGATGAATTGTGACAGCATGGGGCCCAATAGAAACAAGGAACCATTATGCCACCATGGAGGCCAAGAATCAAATGATTCATTGTGACATCAAGTGGCCTAAAAGGGCATGGAATGCATTGTGACACCACAGGGGTTAAGAGAAGCAAGGATCCATTGTGACCCAATGGAGGCTAACAATCTAATGGTCCCTTGTGACACCAATGGGCCTAAAAGGGCCAGGGATGAATTGTGAAAGCATGCGGATCAATTCAAACCTGGTACAATTATGCCACCATGGAGGCCAAAAATCAAATGATTCATTGTGACATCAAGTGGCCTAAAAGGGCATGGGATGCATTGTGACACCACAGGGGGTAAGAGAAGCAAGGAACCATTGTGACCCAAGGCAGGCTAACAATCTTAGAATCCCTTTTGACACCTGGGGGCGCAAAAGGACCACGGAAGAACTGTGACAGCATGGGGCCCAATAGAAACAAGGAACTATTATGACACCATGGAGGCCAAGAATCAAATGATTCATTGTGACATCAAGTGGCCTAAAATGGCATGGAATGCATTGTGACACCACAGAGGTTAAGAGAAGCAAGGAACCATTGTTACCCAATGGAGGCTAACAATCTAATGGTCCCTTTTGACACCAATGGGCCTAAAAGGGCCAGGGATGAATTGTGAAAGCATGGGGCCCAATTAAAACCTGGTACAATTATGCCACCATGGAGGCCAAAAATGAAATGATTCATTGTGACATCAAGTGGCCTAAAAGGGCATGGGATGCATTGTGACACCACAGGGGTTAAGAGAAGCAAGGAACCATTGTGACCCAATGCAGGCTAACAATCTAATGATCCATTGTGACACCAGGGGTTGCAATAGGGCCAGGGATGAATTGTGAAAGCATGGGGCACAATAAAAACATGGAAATATTATGACACAATAGAGACCAAGACTCAAATGATTCATTGTAACACCAAGTGGCCTAAAAGGTCATGGGATGCATTGTGACACCACAGGGGCTAAGAGAAGCAAGGAACCATTGTGACCCAATGCGGGCTAACAATCTAATGATCCCTTGTGACACCAGGGGGCCTAAAATGGCCAGGGAGGGATTGTTACAGCACGGGGACCAATAGAAGCAAGGATCTATTATGTCACCATGGAGGCCAAGAATCAAATGATTCATTGTGACATCAAGTGGCCTAAAAGGGCATGGGATGCATTGTGACACCACAGGGGTTAAGAGAAGCAAGGATCCATTGTGACCCAATGGAGGCTAATAATCCCAGGATCCCATTTGACACCAGGGGTTGCAATAGGGCCAGGGATGAATTGTGAAAGCATGGGGCACAGTAAAAACATGGAACCATTATGACACCATGGAGGCCAAGAATCAAATGATTCATTGTGACATCAAGTGGCCTAAAAGGGCATGGGATGCGTTGTGACAGCACAGGGGTTAAGAGAAGCAAGGAACCATTGTGACCCAAGGCAGGCTAACAATCTTAGAATCCCTTTTGACACCAGGGGGCGCAAAAGGACCACGGATGAACTGTGACAGCATGGGGCCCAATAGAAGCAAGGAACCATTATGACACCATGGAGGCCAAGAATCAAATGATTCATTGTGACATCAAGTGGCCTAAAATGGCATGGAATGCATTGTGACACCACAGGGGTTAAGAGAAGCAAGGAACCATTGTGACCCAATGCAGGCTAACAATCTAATGATCCATTGTGACACCAGGGGTTGCAATAGGGCCAGGGATGAATTGTGAAAGCATGGGGCACAATAAAAACATGGAAATATTATGACACAATAGAGGCCAAGACTCAAATGATTCATTGTAACACCAAGTGGCCTAAAAGGCCATGGGATGCATTGCGACACCACAGAGGTTAAGAGAAGCAAGGAACCATTGTGACCCAATGCAGGCTAACAATCTAATGATCCCTTGTGACACCAGGGGGCCTAAAATGGCCAGGGATGGATTGTTACAGCACGGGGACCAATAGAAGCAAGGATCTATTATGTCACCATGGAGGCCAAGAATCAAATGATTCATTGTAACACCAAGTGGCCTAAAAGGCCATGGGATGCATTGTGACACCACAGGGGTTAAGAGAAGCAAGGATCCACTGTGACCCAATGGAGGCTAATAATCCCAGGATCCCATTTGACACCAGGGGTTGCAATAGGGCCAGGGATGAATTGTGAAAGCATGGGGCACAATAAAAACATGGAACTATTATGACACCATGGAGGCCAAGAATCAAATGATTCATTGTGTCATCAAGTGGCCTAAAAGGGCATGGGATGCATTGTGACACCACAGGGGGTAAGAGAAGCAAGGAACCATTGTGACCCAAGGCAGGCTAACAATGTTAGAATCCCTTTTGACACCAGGGGGCACAAAAGGACCACGGATGAACTGTGACAGCATGGGGACCTATAGAAACAAGGAACCATTATGACACCATGGAGGCCAAGAATCAAATGATTCATTGTGACATCAAGTGGCCTAAAATGGCATGGAATGCATTGTGACACCACAGAGGTTAAGAGAAGCAAGGAACCATTGTTACCCAATGGAGGCTAACAATCTAATGGTCCCTTGTGACACCAATGGGCCTAAAAGGGCCAGGGATGAATTGTGAAAGCATGGGGCCCAATTAAAACCTGGTACAATTATGCCACCATGGAGGCCAAAAATGAAATGATTCATTGTGACATCAAGTGGCCTAAAAGGGCATGGGATGCATTGTGACACCACAGGGGTTAAGAGAAGCAAGGAACCATTGTGATCCAAGGCAGGCTAACAATCTTAGAATCCCTTTTGACACCAGGGGGCGAAAAAGGACCACGGATGAACTGTGACAGCATGGGGACCTATAGAAGCAAGGAACCATTATGACACCATGAAGGCCAAGAATCAAATGGTTCATTGTAAGACCAAGTGGCCTAAAAGGGCTTGGAATGCATTGTGACACCACAGAGGTTAAGAGAAGCAAGGAACCATTGTGACCCAATGCAGGCTAACAATCTAACGATCCATTGTGACACCAGGGGTTGCAATAGGTCCAGGGATGAATTGTGAAAGCATGGGGCACAATAAAAACATGGAAATATTATGACACAATAGAGACCAAGACTCAAATGATTCATTGTAACACCAAGTGGCCTAAAAGGGCATGGGATGCATTGTGACACCACAGGGGCTAAGAGAAGCAAGGAACCATTGTGACCCAATGCAGGCTAACAATCTAATGATCCCTTGTGACACCAGGGGGCCTAAAATGGCCAGGGATGGATTGTTACAGCACAGGGACCAATAGAAGCAAGGATCTATTATGTCACCATGGAGGCCAAGAATCAAATGATTCATTGTGACATCAAGTCATGCCTAAAAGGGCATGGGATGCATTGTGACACCACAGGGGTTAAGAGAAGCAAGGATCCATTGTGACCCAATGGAGGCTAATAATCCCAGGATCCCATTTGACACCAGGGGGCGTAAAAGGGCCAGGGATGAATTGTGACAGCATGGGGCCCAATAGAAACAAGGAACCATTATGCCACCATGGAGGCCAAGAATCAAATGATTCATTGTGACATCAAGTGGCCTAAAAGGGCATGGGATGCATAGTGACACCACAGGGGTTAAGAGAAGCAAGGATCCATTGTGACCCAATGGAGGCTAACAATCTAATGGTCCCTTGTGACACCAATGGGCCTAAAAGGGCCAGGGATGAATTGTGAAAGCATGGGGCTCAATTCAAACCTGGTACAATTATGCCACCATGGAGGCCAAAAATCAAATGATTCATTGTGACATCAAGTGGCCTAAAAGGGCATGGGATGCATTGTGACACCACAGGGGGTAAGAGAAGCAAGGAACCATTGTGACCCAAGGCAGGCTAACAATCTTAGAATCCCTTTTGACACCAGGGGGCGCAAAAGGACCACGGAAGAACTGTGACAGCATGGGGCCCAATAGAAACAAGGAACTATTATGACACCATGGAGGCCAAGAATCAAATGATTCATTGTGACATCAAGTGGCCTAAAATGGCATGGAATGCATTGTGACACCACAGAGGTTAAGAGAAGCAAGGAACCATTGTGACCCAATGCAGGCTAACAATCTAATGATCCATTGTGACACCAGGGGTTGCAATAGGGCCAGGGATGAATTGTGAAAGCATGGGGCCCAATAAAAACATGGAAATATTATGACACAATAGAGGCCAAGACTCAAATGATTCATTGTAACACCAAGTGGCCTAAAAGTCCATGGGATGCATTGTGACACCACAGAGGTTAAGAGAAGCAAGGAACGATTGTGACCCAATGCAGGCTAACAATCTAATGATCCCTTGTGACACCAGGGGGCCTAAAATGTCCAGGGATGGATTGTTACAGCACGGGGACCAATAGAAGCAAGGATCTATTATGTCACCATGGAGGCCAAGAATCAAATGATTCATTGTGACATCAAGTGGCCTAAAAGGGCATGGGATGCATTGTGACACCACAGGGGTTAAGAGAAGCAAGGATCCATTGTGACCCAATGGAGGCTAATAATCCCAGGATCCCATTTGACACCAGGGGTTGCAATAGGGCCAGGGATGAATTGTGAAAGCATGGGGCACAATAAAAACATGGAACTATTATGACACCATGGAGGCCAAGAATCAAATGATTCATTGTGTCATCAAGTGGCCTAAAAGGGCATGGGATGCATTGTGACACCACAGGGGTTAAGAGACGCAAGGAACCATTGTGACCCAAGGCCGGCTAACAATCTTAGAATCCCTTTTGACACCAGGGGACGCAAAAGGACCACGGATGAACTGTGACAGCATGGGGACCTATAGAAGCAAGGAACCATTATGACACCATGAAGGCCAAGAATCAAATGGTTCATTGTAAGACCAAGTGGCTTAAAAGGGCTTGGAATGCATTGTGACACCACAGAGGTTATGAGAAGCAAGGAACCATTGTGACCCAATGCAGGCTAACAATCTAATGATCCATTGTGACACCAGGGGTTGCAATAGGGCCAGGGATGAATTGTGAAAGCATGGGGCACAATAAAAACATGGAAATATTATGACACAATAGAGACCAAGACTCAAATGATTCATTGTAACACCAAGTGGCCTAAAAGGGCATGGGATGCATTGTGACACCACAGGGCCTAAGAGAAGCAAGGAAACATTGTGACCCAATGCAGGCTAACAATCTAATGATCCCTTGTGACACCAGGGGGCCTAAGATGGCCAGGGATGGATTGTTACAGCACGGGGACCAATAGAAGCAAGGATCTATTATGTCACCATGGAGGCCAAGAATCAAATGATTCATTGTGACATCAAGTGGCCTAAAAGGTCATGGGATGCATTGTGACACCACAGGGGTTAAGAGAAGCAAGGATCCATTGTGACCCAATGGAGGCTAATAATCCCAGGATCCCATTTGACACCAGGGGGCGTAAAAGGGCCAGGGATGAATTGTGACAGCATGGGGACCAATAGACACAAGGAACTATTGTGACACCATGGAGGCCAAAAATCAAATGATTCATTGTGACATCAAGTGGCCTAAAATGGCATGGGATGCATTGTGACACCACAGGGGTTAAGAGAAGCAAGGATCCATTGTGACCCAAGGCAGGCTAACAATCTTAGAATCCCTTTTGACACCAGGGGGTGCAAAAGGACCACGGATGAACTGTGACAGCATGGGGCCTAATAGAAACAAGGAACTATTATGACACCGTGGAGGCCAAGAATCAAATGATTCATTGTGACATCAAGTGGCCTAAAATGGCATGGAATGCATTGTGACACCACAGAGGTTAAGAGAAGCAAGGAACCATTGTTACCCAATGGAGGCTAACAATCTAATGGTCCCTTGTGACACCAATGGGCCTAAAAGGGCCAGGGATGAATTGTGAAAGCATGGGGCCCAATTAAAACCTGGTACAATTATGCCACCATGGAGGCCAAAAATCAAATGATTCATTGTGACATCAAGTGGCCTAAAAGGGCATGGGATGCATTGTGACACCACAGGGGTTAAGAGAAGCAAGGAACCATTGTGACCCAAGGCAGGCTAACAATCTTAGAATCCCTTTTGATACCAGGGGGTGCAAAAGGACCACGGATGAACTGTGACAGCATGGGGACCTATAGAAGCAAGGAACCATTATGACACCATGAAGGCCAAGAATCAAATGGTTCATTGTAAGACCAAGTGGCCTAAAAGGTCTTGGAATGCATTGTGACACCACAGAGGTTAAGAGAAGCAAGGAACCATTGTGACCCAATGCAGGCTAACAATCTAATGATCCATTGTGACACCAGGGGTTGCAATAGGGCCAGGGATGAATTGTGAAAGCATGGGGCACAATAAAAACATGGAACTATTATGACACCATGGAGGCCAAGAATCAAATGATTCATTGTGTCATCAAGTGGCCTAAAAGGGCATGGGATGCATTGTGACACCACAGGGGTTAAGGGAAGCAAGGAGCCATTGTGACCCAAGGCAGGCTAACAATCTTAGAATCCCTTTTGACACCAGGGGGCGCAAAAGGACCACGGATGAACTGCGACAGCATGGGGACCTATAGAAACAAGGAACCATTATGACACCATGGAGGCCAAGAATCAAATGATTCATTGTGACATCAAGTGGCCAAAAAGGTCTTGGAATGCATTGTGACACCACAGAGGTTAAGAGAAGCAAGGAACCATTGTGACCCAATGCAGGCTAACAATCTAATGATCCATTGTGACACCAGGGGTTGCAATAGGGCCAGGGATGAATTGTGAAAGCATGGGGCACAATAAAAACATGGAAATATTATGACACAATAGAGGCCAAGACTCAAATGATTCATTGTAACACCAAGTGGCCTAAAAGGGCATGGGATGCATTGTGACACCACAGGGGCTAAGAGAAGCAAGGAACCATTGTGACCCAATGCAGGCTAACAATCTAATGATCCCTTGTGACACCAGGGGGCCTAAAATGGCCAGGGATGGATTGTTACAGCACAGGGACCAATAGAAGCAAGGATCTATTATGTCACCATGGAGGCCAAGAATCAAATGATTCATTGTGACATCAAGTGGCCTAAAAGGGCATGGGATGCATTGTGACACCACAGGGGTTAAGAGAAGCAAGGATCCATTGTGACCCAATGGAGGCTAATAATCCCAGGATCCCATTTGACACCAGGGG
Organism: Cinclus cinclus; assembly: GCF_963662255.1. Classification (NCBI taxonomy): domain Eukaryota; kingdom Metazoa; phylum Chordata; class Aves; order Passeriformes; family Cinclidae; genus Cinclus; species Cinclus cinclus. The sequence goes on along the minus strand of NW_026912241.1, from coordinate 197,093 downwards.
GCGTAAAAGGGCCAGGGATGAATTGTGACAGCATGGGGCCCAATAGAAACAAGGAACCATTATGCCACCATGGAGGCCAAGAATCAAATGATTCATTGTGACATCAAGTGGCCTAAAAGGGCATGGAATGCATTGTGACACCACAGGGGTTAAGAGAAGCAAGGATCCATTGTGACCCAATGGAGGCTAACAATCTAATGGTCCCTTGTGACACCAATGGGCCTAAAAGGGCCAGGGATGAATTGTGAAAGCATGCGGATCAATTCAAACCTGGTACAATTATGCCACCATGGAGGCCAAAAATCAAATGATTCATTGTGACATCAAGTGGCCTAAAAGGGCATGGGATGCATTGTGACACCACAGGGGGTAAGAGAAGCAAGGAACCATTGTGACCCAAGGCAGGCTAACAATCTTAGAATCCCTTTTGACACCTGGGGGCGCAAAAGGACCACGGAAGAACTGTGACAGCATGGGGCCCAATAGAAACAAGGAACTATTATGACACCATGGAGGCCAAGAATCAAATGATTCATTGTGACATCAAGTGGCCTAAAATGGCATGGAATGCATTGTGACACCACAGAGGTTAAGAGAAGCAAGGAACCATTGTTACCCAATGGAGGCTAACAATCTAATGGTCCCTTTTGACACCAATGGGCCTAAAAGGGCCAGGGATGAATTGTGAAAGCATGGGGCCCAATTAAAACCTGGTACAATTATGCCACCATGGAGGCCAAAAATGAAATGATTCATTGTGACATCAAGTGGCCTAAAAGGGCATGGGATGCATTGTGACACCACAGGGGTTAAGAGAAGCAAGGAACCATTGTGACCCAATGCAGGCTAACAATCTAATGATCCATTGTGACACCAGGGGTTGCAATAGGGCCAGGGATGAATTGTGAAAGCATGGGGCACAATAAAAACATGGAAATATTATGACACAATAGAGACCAAGACTCAAATGATTCATTGTAACACCAAGTGGCCTAAAAGGTCATGGGATGCATTGTGACACCACAGGGGCTAAGAGAAGCAAGGAACCATTGTGACCCAATGCGGGCTAACAATCTAATGATCCCTTGTGACACCAGGGGGCCTAAAATGGCCAGGGAGGGATTGTTACAGCACGGGGACCAATAGAAGCAAGGATCTATTATGTCACCATGGAGGCCAAGAATCAAATGATTCATTGTGACATCAAGTGGCCTAAAAGGGCATGGGATGCATTGTGACACCACAGGGGTTAAGAGAAGCAAGGATCCATTGTGACCCAATGCAGGCTAATAATTCCAGGATCCCATTTGACACCAGGGGGCGTAAAAGGGCCAGGGATGAATTGTGAAAGCATGGGGCCCAATAGAAACAAGGAACCATTATGACACCATGGAGGCCAAGAATCAAATGATTCATTGTGACATCAAGTGGCCTAAAATGGCATGGAATGCATTGTGACACCACAGAGGTTAAGAGAAGCAAGGAACCATTGTTACCCAATGGAGGCTAACAATCTAATGGTCCCTTGTGACACCAATGGGCCTAAAAGGGCCAGGGATGAATTGTGAAAGCATGGGGCCCAATTAAAACCTGGTACAATTATGCCACCATGGAGGCCAAAAATCAAATGATTCATTGTGACATCAAGTGGCCTAAAAGGGCATGGGATGCATTGTGACACCACAGGGGTTAAGAGAAGCAAGGAACCATTGTGACCCAATGCAGGCTAACAATCTTAGAATCCCTTTTGACACCAGGGGGCGCAAAAGGACCACGGATGAACTGTGACAGCATGGGGACCTATAGAAGCAAGGAACCATTATGACACCATGAAGGCCAAGAATCAAATGGTTCATTGTAAGACCAAGTGGCCTAAAAGGGCTTGGAATGCATTGTGACACCACAGAGGTTAAGAGAAGCAAGGAACCATTGTGACCCAATGCAGGCTAACAATCTAATGATCCATTGTGACACCAGGGGTTGCAATAGGGCCAGGGATGAATTGTGAAAGCATGGGGCACAATAAAAACATGGAAATATTATGACACAATAGAGACCAAGACTCAAATGATTCATTGTAACACCAAGTGGCCTAAAAGGGCATGGGATGCATTGTGACACCACAGGGCCTAAGAGAAGCAAGGAAACATTGTGACCCAATGCAGGCTAACAATCTAATGATCCCTTGTGACACCAGGGGGCCTAAGATGGCCAGGGATGGATTGTTACAGCACAGGGACCAATAGAAGCAAGGATCTATTATGTCACCATGGAGGCCAAGAATCAAATGATTCATTGTGACATCAAGTGGCCTAAAAGGGCATGGGATGCATTGTGACACCACAGGGGTTAAGAGAAGCAAGGATCCATTGTGACCCAATGGAGGCTAATAATCCCAGGATCCCATTTGACACCAGGGGGCGTAAAAGGGCCAGGGATGAATTGTGACAGCATGGGGACCAATAGAAACAAGGAACTATTATGACACCATGGAGGCCAAAAATCAAATGATTCATTGTGACATCAAGTGGCCTAAAAGGGCATGGGATGCATTGTGACACCACAGGGGTTAAGAGAAGCAAGGATCCATTGTGACCCAAGGCAGGCTAACAATCTTAGAATCCCTTTTGACACCAGGGGGTGCAAAAGGACCACGGATGAACTGTGACAGCATGGGGCCTAATAGAAACAAGGAACTATTATGACACCGTGGAGGCCAAGAATCAAATGATTCATTGTGACATCAAGTGGCCTAAAATGGCATGGAATGCATTGTGACACCACAGAGGTTAAGAGAAGCAAGGAACCATTGTTACTCAATGGAGGCTAACAATCTAATGGTCCCTTGTGACACCAATGGGCCTAAAAGGGCCAGGGATGAATTGTGAAAGCATGGGGCCCAATTAAAACCTGGTACAATTATGCCACCATGGAGGCCAAAAATGAAATGATTCATTGTGACATCAAGTGGCCTAAAAGGGCATGGGATGCATTGTGACACCACAGGGGTTAAGAGAAGCAAGGAACCATTGTGACCCAATGCAGGCTAACAATCTAATGATCCATTGTGACACCAGGGGTTGCAATAGGGCCAGGGATGAATTGTGAAAGCATGGGGCACAATAAAAACATGGAAATATTATGACACAATAGAGACCAAGACTCAAATGATTCATTGTAACACCAAGTGGCCTAAAAGGTCATGGGATGCATTGTGACACCACAGGGGCTAAGAGAAGCAAGGAACCATTGTGACCCAATGCCGGCTAACAATCTAATGATCCCTTGTGACACCAGGGGGCCTAAAATGGCCAGGGATGGATTGTTACAGCACGGGGACCAATAGAAGCAAGGATCTATTATGTCACCATGGAGGCCAAGAATCAAATGATTCATTGTGACATCAAGTGGCCTAAAAGGGCATGGGATGCATTGTGACACCACAGGGGTTAAGAGAAGCAAGGATCCATTGTGACCCAATGGAGGCTAATAATCCCAGGATCCCATTTGACACCAGGGGGCGTAAAAGGGCCAGGGATGAATTGTGACAGCATGGGGCCCAATAGAAACAAGGAACCCTTATGACACCATGGAGGCCAAGAATCAAATGATTCATTGTGACATCAAGTGGCCTAAAATGGCATGGGATGCATTGTGACACCACAGGGGTTAAGAGAAGCAAGGAACCATTGTTACCCAATGGAGGCTAACAATCTAATGGTCCCTTGTGACACCAATGGGCCTAAAAGGGCCAGGGATGAATTGTGAAAGCATGGGGCCCAATTAAAACCTGGTACAATTATGCCACCATGGAGGCCAAAAATGAAATGATTCATTGTGACATCAAGTGGCCTAAAAGGGCATGGGATGCATTGTGACACCACAGGGGTTAAGAGAAGCAAGGAACCATTGTGACCCAAGGCAGGCTAACAATCTTAGAATCCCTTTTGACACCAGGGGGCGCAAAAGGACCACGGATGAACTGTGACAGCATGGGGACCTCTAGAAGCAAGGAACCATTATGACACCATGAAGGCCAAGAATCAAATGGTTCATTGTAAGACCAAGTGGCCTAAAAGGGCTTGGAATGCATTGTGACACCACAGAGGTTAAGAGAAGCAAGGAACCATTGTGACCCAATGCAGGCTAACAATCTAATGATCCATTGTGACACCAGGGGTTGCAATAGGGCCAGGGATGAATTGTGAAAGCATGGGGCACAATAAAAACATGGAAATATTATGACACAATAGAGACCAAGACTCAAATGATTCATTGTAACACCAAGTGGCCTAAAAGGGCATGGGATGCATTGTGACACCACAGGGCCTAAGAGAAGCAAGGAACCATTGTGACCCAATGCAGGCTAACAATCTAATGATCCCTTGTGACACCAGGGGGCCTAAAATGGCCAGGGATGGATTGTTACAGCACGGGGACCAATAGAAGCAAGGATCTATTATGTCACCATGGAGGCCAAGAATCAAATGATTCATTGTGACATCAAGTGGCCTAAAAGGGCATGGGATGCATTGTGACACCACAGGGGTTAAGAGAAGCAAGGAACCATTGTGACCCAAGGCAGGCTAACAATCTTAGAATGCCTTTTGACACCAGGGGGCGCAAAAGGACCACGGATGAACTGTGACAGCATGGGGCCCAATAGAAACAAGGAACTATTATGACACCATGGAGGCCAAGAATCAAATGATTCATTGTGACATCAAGTGGCCTAAAATGGCATGGAATGCACTGTGACACCACAGGGGTTAAGAGAAGCAAGGAACCATTGTGACCCAATGGAGGCTAATAATCCCAGGATCCCATTTGACACCAGGGGGCGTAAAAGGGCCAGGGATGAATTGTGACAGCATGGGGCCCAATAGAAACAAGGAACCCTTATGACACCATGGAGGCCAAGAATCAAATGATTCATTGTGACATCAAGTGGCCTAAAATGGCATGGAATGCATTGTGACACCACAGAGGTTAAGAGAAGCAAGGAACCATTGTGACCCAATGGAGGCTAACAATCTAATGATCCATTGAGACACCAGGGGTTGCAATAGGGCCAGGGATGAATTGTGAAAGCATGGGGCACAATAAAACATGGAAATATTATGACACAATAGAGACCAAGACTCAAATGATTCATTGTAACACCAAGTGGCCTAAAAGGGCATGGGATGCATTGTGACACCACAGAGGTTAAGAGAAGCAAGGAAACATTGTGACCCAATGCAGGCTAACAATCTAATGATCCCTTGTGACACCAGGGGGCCTAAAATGGCCAGGGATGGATTGTTACAGCACGGGGACCAATAGAAGCAAGGATCTATTATGTCACCATGGAGGCCAAGAATCAAATGATTCATTGTGACATCAAGTGGCCTAAAAGGGCATGGGATGCATTGTGACACCACAGGGGTTAAGAGAAGCAAGGATCCATTGTGACCCAATGGAGGCTAATAATCCCAGGATCCCATTTGACACCAGGGGGCGTAAAAGGGCCAGGGATGAATTGTGACAGCATGGGGCCCAATAGAAACAAGGAACCATTATGACACCATGGAGGCCAAGAATCAAATGATTCATTGTGACATCAAGTGGCCTAAAATGGCATGGAATGCATTGTGACACCACAGAGGTTAAGAGAAGCAAGGAACCATTGTTACCCAATGGAGGCTAACAATCTAATGGTCCCTTTTGACACCAATGGGCCTAAAAGGGCCAGGGATGAATTGTGAAAGCAGGGGCCCAATTAAAACCTGGTACAATTATGCCACCATGGAGGCCAAAAATGAAATGACTCATTGTGACATCAAGTGGCCTAAAAGGGCATGGGATGCATTGTGACACCACAGGGGTTAAGAGAAGCAAGGAACCATTGTGACCCAAGGCAGGCTAACAATCTTAGAATCCCTTTTGATACCAGGGGGTGCAAAAGGACCACGGATGAACTGTGACAGCATGGGGACCTATAGAAGCAAGGAACCATTATGACACCATGAAGGCCAAGAATCAAATGGTTCATTGTAAGACCAAGTGGCCTAAAAGGTCTTGGAATGCATTGTGACACCACAGAGGTTAAGAGAAGCAAGGAACCATTGTGACCCAATGCAGGCTAACAATCTAATGATCCATTGTGACACCAGGGGTTGCAATAGGGCCAGGGATGAATTGTGAAAGCATGGGGCACAATAAAAACCTGGAAATATTATGACACAATAGAGACCAAGACTCAAATGATTCATTGTAACACCAAGTGGCCTAAAAGGGCATGGGATGCATTGTGACACCACAGGGCCTAAGAGAAGCAAGGAACCATTGTGACCCAATGCAGGCTAACAATCTAATGATCGCTTGTGACACCAGGGGGCCTAAAATGGCCAGAGATGGATTGTTACAGCACGGGGACCAATAGAAGCAAGGATCTATTATGTCACCATGGAGGCCAAGAATCAAATGATTCATTGTGACATCAAGTCATGCCTAAAAGGGCATGGGATGCATTGTGACACCACAGGGGTTAAGAGAAGCAAGGATCCATTGTGACCCAATGGAGGCTAATAATCCCAGGATCCCATTTGACACCAGGGGGCGTAAAAGGGCCAGGGATGAATTGTGACAGCATGGGGCCCAATAGAAACAAGGAACCATTATGCCACCATGGAGGCCAAGAATCAAATGATTCATTGTGACATCAAGTGGCCTAAAAGGGCATGGAATGCATTGTGACACCACAGGGGTTAAGAGAAGCAAGGATCCATTGTGACCCAATGGAGGCTAACAATCTAATGGTCCCTTTTGACACCAATGGGCCTAAAAGGGCCAGGGATGAATTGTGAAAGCATGCGGATCAATTAAAACCTGGTACAATTATGCCACCATGGAGGCCAAAAATCAAATGATTCATTGTGACATCAAGTGGCCTAAAAGGGCATGGGATGCATTGTGACACCACAGGGGGTAAGAGAGGCAAGGAACCATTGTGACCCAAGGCAGGCTAACAATCTTAGAATCCCTTTTGACACCTGGGGGCGCAAAAGGACCACGGAAGAACTGTGACAGCATGGGGCCCAATAGAAACAAGGAACTATTATGACACCATGGAGGCCAAGAATCAAATGATTCATTGTGACATCAAGTGGCCTAAAATGGCATGGAATGCATTGTGACACCACAGAGGTTAAGAGAAGCAAGGAACCATTGTTACCCAATGGAGGCTAACAATCTAATGGTCCCTTGTGACACCAATGGGCCTAAAAGGGCCAGGGATGAATTGTGAAAGCATGGGGCCCAATTAAAACCTGGTACAATTATGCCACCATGGAGGCCAAAAATGAAATGATTCATTGTGACATCAAGTGGCCTAAAAGGGCATGGGATGCATTGTGACACCACAGGGGTTAAGAGAAGCAAGGAACCATTGTGACCCAATGCAGGCTAACAATCTAATGATCCATTGTGACACCAGGGGTTGCAATAGGGCCAGGGATGAATTGTGAAAGCATGGGGCACAATAAAAACATGGAAATATTATGACACAATAGAGACCAAGACTCAAATGATTCATTGTAACACCAAGTGGCCTAAAAGGTCATGGGATGCATTGTGACACCACAGGGGCTAAGAGAAGCAAGGAACCATTGTGACCCAATGCGGGCTAACAATCTAATGATCCCTTGTGACACCAGGGGGCCTAAAATGGCCAGGGATGGATTGTTACAGCACGGGGACCAATAGAAGCAAGGATCTATTATGTCACCATGGAGGCCAAGAATCAAATGATTCATTGTGACATCAAGTGGCCTAAAAGGGCATGGGATGCATTGTGACACCACAGGGGTTAAGAGAAGCAAGGATCCATTGTGACCCAATGGAGGCTAATAATCCCAGGATCCCATTTGACACCAGGGGGCGTAAAAGGGCCAGGGATGAATTGTGAAAGCATGGGGCCCAATAGAAACAAGGAACCATTATGACACCATGGAGGCCAAGAATCAAATGATTCATTGTGACATCAAGTGGCCTAAAATGGCATGGAATGCATTGTGACACCACAGAGGTTAAGAGAAGCAAGGAACCATTGTTACCCAATGGAGGCTAACAATCTAATGGTCCCTTGTGACACCAATGGGCCTAAAAGGGCCAGGGATGAATTGTGAAAGCATGGGGCCCAATTAAAACCTGGTACAATTATGCCACCATGGAGGCCAAAAATCAAATGATTCATTGTGACATCAAGTGGCCTAAAAGGGCATGGGATGCATTGTGACACCACAGGGGTTAAGAGAAGCAAGGAACCATTGTGACCCAATGCAGGCTAACAATCTTAGAATCCCTTTTGACACCAGGGGGCGCAAAAGGACCACGGATGAACTGTGACAGCATGGGGACCTATAGAAGCAAGGAACCATTATGACACCATGAAGGCCAAGAATCAAATGGTTCATTGTAAGACCAAGTGGCCTAAAAGGGCTTGGAATGCATTGTGACACCACAGAGGTTAAGAGAAGCAAGGAACCATTGTGACCCAATGCAGGCTAACAATCTAATGATCCATTGTGACACCAGGGGTTGCAATAGGGCCAGGGATGAATTGTGAAAGCATGGGGCCCAATAGAAACAAGGAACTATTATGACACAATAGAGACCAAGACTCAAATGATTCATTGTAACACCAAGTGGCCTAAAAGGGCATGGGATGCATTGTGACACCACAGGGCCTAAGAGAAGCAAGGAAACATTGTGACCCAATGCAGGCTAACAATCTAATGATCCCTTGTGACACCAGGGGGCCTAAGATGGCCAGGGATGGATTGTTACAGCACGGGGACCAATAGAAGCAAGGATCTATTATGTCACCATGGAGGCCAAGAATCAAATGATTCATTGTGACATCAAGTGGCCTAAAAGGGCATGGGATGCATTGTGACACCACAGGGGTTAAGAGAAGCAAGGATCCATTGTGACCCAATGGAGGCTAATAATCCCAGGATCCCATTTGACACCAGGGGGCGTAAAAGGGCCAGGGATGAATTGTGACAGCATGGGGACCAATAGAAACAAGGAACTATTATGACACCATGGAGGCCAAAAATCAAATGATTCATTGTGACATCAAGTGGCCTAAAAGGGCATGGGATGCATTGTGACACCACAGGGGTTAAGAGAAGCAAGGATCCATTGTGACCCAAGGCAGGCTAACAATCTTAGAATCCCTTTTGACACCAGGGGGTGCAAAAGGACCACGGATGAACTGTGACAGCATGGGGCCTAATAGAAACAAGGAACTATTATGACACCGTGGAGGCCAAGAATCAAATGATTCATTGTGACATCAAGTGGCCTAAAATGGCATGGAATGCATTGTGACACCACAGAGGTTAAGAGAAGCAAGGAACCATTGTTACTCAATGGAGGCTAACAATCTAATGGTCCCTTGTGACACCAATGGGCCTAAAAGGGCCAGGGATGAATTGTGAAAGCATGGGGCCCAATTAAAACCTGGTACAATTATGCCACCATGGAGGCCAAAAATGAAATGATTCATTGTGACATCAAGTGGCCTAAAAGGGCATGGGATGCATTGTGACACCACAGGGGTTAAGAGAAGCAAGAAACCATTGTGACCCAATGCAGGCTAACAATCTAATGATCCATTGTGACACCAGGGGTTGCAATAGGGCCAGGGATGAATTGTGAAAGCATGGGGCACAATAAAAACATGGAAATATTATGACACAATAGAGACCAAGACTCAAATGATTCATTGTAACACCAAGTGGCCTAAAAGGTCATGGGATGCATTGTGACACCACAGGGGCTAAGAGAAGCAAGGAACCATTGTGACCCAATGCAGGCTAACAATCTAATGATCCCTTGTGACACCAGGGGGCCTAAAATGGCCAGGGATGGATTGTTACAGCACGGGGACCAATAGAAGCAAGGATCAATTATGTCACCATGGAGGCCAAGAATCAAATGATTCATTGTGACATCAAGTGGCCTAAAAGGGCATGGGATGCATTGTGACACCACAGGGGTTAAGAGAAGCAAGGAACCATTGTTAACCAAGGCAGGCAAACAATCTTAGAATGCCTTTTGACACCAGGGGGCGCAAAAGGACCACGGATGAACTGTGACAGCATGGGGCCCAATAGAAACAAGGAACTATTATGACACCATGGAGGCCAAGAATCAAATGATTCATTGTGACCTCAAGTGGCCTAAAATGGCATGGAATGCACTGTGACACCACAGAGGTTAAGAGAAGCAAGGAACCATTGTGACCCAATGGAGGCTAACAATCTAATGATCCATTGTGACACCAGGGGTTGCAATAGGGCCAGGGATGAATTGTGAAAGCATGGGGCACAATAAAAACATGGAAATATTATGTCACATTAGAGACCAAGACTCAAATGATTCATTGTAACACCAAGTGGCCTAAAAGGCCATGGGATGCATTGTGACACCACAGAGGTTAAGAGAAGCAAGGAAACATTGTGACCCAATGCAGGCTAACAATCTAATGATCCCTTGTGACACCAGGGGGCCTAAAATGGCCAGGGATGGATTGTTACAGCACGGGGACCAATAGAAGCAAGGATCTATTATGTCACCATGGAGGCCAAGAATCAAATGATTCATTGTGACATCAAGTGGCCTAAAAGGGCATGGGATGCATTGTGACACCACAGGGGTTAAGAGAAGCAAGGATCCATTGTTACCCAATGGAGGCTAATAATCCCAGGATCCCATTTGACACCAGGGGGCGTAAAAGGGCCAGGGATGAATTGTGAAAGCATGGGGCCCAATAGAAACAAGGAACCATTATGACACCATGGAGGCCAAGAATCAAATGATTCATTGTGACATCAAGTGGCCTAAAATGGCATGGAATGCATTGTGACACCACAGAGGTTAAGAGAAGCAAGGAACCATTGTTACCCAATGGAGGCTAACAATCTAATGGTCCCTTTTGACACCAATGGGCCTAAAAGGGCCAGGGATGAATTGTGAAAGCAGGGGCCCAATTAAAACCTGGTACAATTATGCCACCATGGAGGCCAAAAATGAAATGATTCATTGTGACATCAAGTGGCCTAAAAGGGCATGGGATGCATTGTGACACCACAGGGGTTAAGAGAAGCAAGGAACCATTGTGACCCAAGGCAGGCTAACAATCTTAGAATCCCTTTTGACACCAGGGGGCGCAAAAGGACCACGGATGAACTGTGACAGCATGGGGACCTATAGAAGCAAGGAACCATTATGACACCATGAAGGCCAAGAATCAAATGGTTCATTGTAAGACCAAGTGGCCTAAAAGGTCTTGGAATGCATTGTGACACCACAGAGGTTAAGAGAAGCAAGGAACCATTGTGACCCAATGCAGGCTAACAATCTAATGATCCATTGTGACACCAGGGGTTGCAATAGGGCCAGGGATGAATTGTGAAAGCATGGGGCACAATAAAAACATGGAAATATTATGACACAATAGAGGCCAAGACTCAAATATTCATTGTAACACCAAGTGGCCTAAAAGGCCATGGGATGCATTGTGACACCACAGAGGTTAAGAGAAGCAAGGAAACACTGTGACCCAATGCAGGCTAACAATCTAATGATCCCTTGTGACACCAGGGGGCCTAAAATGGCCAGGGATGGATTGTTACAGCACGGGGACCAATAGAAGCAAGGATCTATTATGTCACCATGGAGACCAAGAATCAAATGATTCATTGTGACATCAAGTGGCCTAAAAGGGCATGGGATGCATTGTGACACCACAGAGGTTAAGAGAAGCAAGGAACCATTGTTACCCAATGGAGGCTAACAATCTAATGGTCCCTTGTGACACCAATGGGCGTAAAAGGGCCAGGGATGAATTGTGAAAGCATGGGGCCCAATTAAAACCTGGTACAATTATGCCACCATGGAGGCCAAAAATGAAATGATTCATTGTGACATCAAGTGGCCTAAAAGGCCATGGGATGCATTGTGACACCACAGGGGTTAAGAGAATCAAGGAACCATTGTGACCCAAGGCAGGCTAACAATCTTAGAATCCCTTTTGACACCAGGGGGCGCAAAAGGACCACGGATGAACTGTGACAGCATGGGGACCTCTAGAAGCAAGGAACCATTGTGACACCATGAAGGCCAAGAATCAAATGGTTCATTGTAAGACCAAGTGGCCTAAAAGGGCTTGGAATGCATTGTGACACCACAGAGGTTAAGAGAAGCAAGGAACCATTGTGACCCAATGCAGGCTAACAATCTAATGATCCATTGTGACACCAGGGGTTGCAATAGGGCCAGGGATGAATTGTGAAAGCAGGGGCACAAAAAAAACATGGAAATATTATGACACAATAGAGACCAAGACTCAAATGATTCATTGTAACACCAAGTGGCCTAAAAGGCCATGGGATGCATTGTGACACCACAGGGGTTAAGAGAAGCAAGGATCCATTGTGACCCAATGGAGGCTAATAATCCCAGGATCCCATTTGACACCAGGGGGCGTAAAAGGGCCAGGGATGAATTGTGACAGCATGGGGACCTATAGAAACAAGGAACCATTATGACACCATGGAGGCCAAGAATCAAATGATTCATTGTGACATCAAGTGGCCTAAAATGGCATGGAATGCATTGTGACACCACAGAGGTTAAGAGAAGCAAGGAATCATTGTGACCCAATGGAGGCTAACAATCTAATGGTCCCTTGTGACACCAATGAGCCTAAAAGGGCCAGGGATGAATTGTGAAAGCATGGGGCCCAATTAAAACCTGGTACAATTATGCCACCATGGAGGCCAAAAATGAAATGATTCATTGTGACATCAAGTGGCCTAAAAGGGCATGGGATGCATTGTGACACCACAGGGGTTAAGAGAAGCAAGGAACCATTGTGACCCAAGGCAGGCTAACAATCTTAGAATGCCTTTTGACACCAGGGGGCGCAAAAGGACCACGGATGAACTGTGACAGCATGGGGCCCAATAGAAACAAGGAACTATTATGACACCATGGAGGCCAAGAATCAAATGATTCATTGTGACCTCAAGTGGCCTAAAATGGCAAGGAATGCATTGTGACACCACAGAGGTTAAGAGAAGCAAGGAACCATTGTGACCCAATGCAGGCTAACAATCTAATGATCCATTGTGACACCAGGGGTTGCAATAGGGCCAGGGATGAATTGTGAAAGCATGGGGCACAATAAAAACATGGAAATATTATGTCACATTAGAGACCAAGACTCAAATGATTCATTGTAACACCAAGTGGCCTAAAAGGCCATGGGATGCATTGTGACACCACAGATGTTAAGAGAAGCAAGGAAACAGTGTGACCCAATGCAGGCTAACAATCTAATGATCCCTTGTGACACCAGGGGGCCTAAAATGGCCAGGGATGGATTGTTACAGCACGGGGACCAATAGAAGCAAGGATCTATTATGTCACCATGGAGGCCAAGAATCAAATGATTCATTGTGACATCAAGTGGCTTAAAGGCCATGGGATGCATTGTGACACCACAGGGGTTAAGAGAAGCAAGGATCCATTGTGACCCAATGGAGGCTAATAATCCCAGGATCCCATTTGACACCAGGGGGCGTAAAAGGGCCAGGGATGAATTGTGAAAGCATGGGGCCCAATAGAAACAAGGAACCATTATGACACCATGGAGGCCAAGAATCAAATGATTCATTGTGACATCAAGTGGCCTAAAATGGCATGGGATGCATTGTGACACCACAGAGGTTAAGAGAAGCAAGGAACCCTTGTTACCCAATGGAGGCTAACAATCTAATGGTCCCTTTTGACACCAATGGGCCTAAAAGGGCCAGGGATGAATTGTGAAAGCTTGGGGACCAATTAAAACCTGGTACAATTATGCCACCATGGAGGCCAAAAATGAAATGATTCATTGTGACATCAAGTGGCCTAAAAGGGCATGGGATGCATTGTGACACCACAGGGGTTAAGAGAAGCAAGGAACCATTGTGACCCAAGGCAGGCTAACAATCTTAGAATCCCTTTTGATACCAGGGGGCGCAAAAGGACCACGGATGAACTGTGACAGCATGGGGACCTATAGAAGCAAGGAACCATTATGACATCATGAAGGCCAAGAATCAAATGGTTCATTGTAAGACCAAGTGGCCTAAAAGGGCTTGGAATGCATTGTGACACCACAGAGGTTAAGAGAAGCAAGGAACCATTGTGACCCAATGCAGGCTAACAATCTAATGATCCATTGTGACACCAGGGGTTGCAATAGGGCCAGGGATGAATTGTGAAAGCATGGGGCACAATAAAAACATGGAAATATTATGACACAATAGAGACCAAGACTCAAATGATTCATTGTAATACCAAGTGGCCTAAAAGTGCATGGGATGCATTGTGTCACCACAGGGCCTAAGAGAAGCAAGGAAACACTGTGACCCAATGCAGGCTAACAATCTAATGATCCCTTGTGACACCAGGGGGCCTAAAATGGCCAGGGATGGATTGTTACAGCACGGGGACCAATAGAAGCAAGGATCTATTATGTCACCATGGAGGCCAAGAATCAAATGATTCATTGTGACATCAAGTGGCCTAAAAGGGCATGGGATGCATTGTGACACCACAGGGGTTAAGAGAAGCAAGGATCCATTGTGACCCAATGGAGGCTAACAATCTTAGAATCCCTTTTGACACCAGGGCGTGCAAAAGGGCCAGGGATGAATTGTGACAGCATGGGGCCCAATAGAAACAAGGAACTATTATGACACCATGGAGGCCAAGAATCAAATGATTCATTGTGACATCAAGTGGCCTAAAATGGCATGGAATGCATTGTGACACCACAGGGGTTAAGAGAAGCAAGGAACCATTGTGACCCAATGCAGGCTAACAATCTAATGGTCCCTTGTGACACCAATGGGCCTAAATGGGCCAGGGATGAATTGTGAAAGCATGGGGCCCAATTAAAACCTGGTACAATTATGCCACCATGGAGGCCAAAAATCAAATGATTCATTGTGACATCAAGTGGCCTAAAAGGCCATGGGATGCATTGTGACACCACAGGGGTTAAGAGAAGCAAGGAACCATTGTGACCCAAGGCAGGCTAACAATCTTAGAATCCCTTTTGACACCAGGGGGCGCAAAAGGACCACGGCTGAACTGTGACAGCATGGGGACCTCTAGAAGCAAGGAACCATTATGACACCATGAAGGCCAAGAATCAAATGGTTCATTGTAAGACCAAGTGGCCTAAAAGGGCTTGGAATGCATTGTGACACCACAGAGGTTAAGAGAAGCAAGGAACCATTGTGACCCAATGCAGGCTAACAATCTAATGATCCATTGTGACACCAGGGGTTGCAATAGGGCCAGGGATGAATTGTGAAAGCATGGGGCACAATAAAAACATGGAAATATTATGACACAATAGAGACCAAGACTCAAATGATTCATTGTAACACCAAGTGGCCTAAAAAGGCATGGGATGCATTGTGACACCACAGGGCCTAAGAGAAGCAAATAACCATTGTGACCCAATGCAGGCTAACAATCTAATGATCCCTTGTGACACCAGGGGGCCTAAAATGGCCAGGGATGGATTGTTACAGCACGGGGACCAATAGAAGCAAGGATCTATTATGTCACCATGGAGGCCAAGAATCAAATGATTCATTGTGACATCAAGTCATGCCTAAAAGGGCATGGGATGCATTGTGACACCACAGGGGTTAAGAGAAGCAAGGATCCATTGTGACCCAATGGAGGCTAATAATCCCAGGATCCCATTTGACACCAGGGGGCGTAAAAGGGCCAGGGATGAATTGTGACAGCATGGGGCCCAATACAAACAAGGAACCATTATGACACCATGGAGGCCAAGAATCAAATGATTCATTGTGACATCAAGTGGCCTAAAATGGCATGGAATGCATTGTGACACCACAGAGGTTAAGAGAAGCAAGGAACCATTGTGACCCAATGGAGGCTAACAATCTAATGGTCCCTTGTGACACCAATGGGCCTAAAAGGGCCAGGGATGAATTGTGAAAGCTTGGGGACCAATTAAAACCTGGTACAATTATGCCACCATGGAGGCCAAAAATGAAATGATTCATTGTGACATCAAGTGGCCTAAAAGGGCATGGGATGCATTGTGACACCACAGGGGTTAAGAGAAGCAAGGAACCATTGTGACCCAAGGCAGGCTAACAATCTTAGAATGCCTTTTGACACCAGGGAGCGCAAAAGGACCACGGATGAATTGTGACATCATGGGGCCCAATAGAAACAAGGAACTATTATGACACCATGGAGGCCAAGAATCAAATGATTCATTGTGACATCAAGTGGCCTAAAATGGCATGGAATGCATTGTGACACCACAGAGGTTAAGAGAAGCAAGGAACCATTGTGACCCAATGAAGGCTAATAATCCCAGGATCCCATTTGACACCAGGGGGCGTAAAAGGGCCAGGGATGAATTGTGACAGCATGGGGCCCAATAGAAACAAGGAACCCTTATGACACCATGGAGGCCAAGAATCAAATGATTCATTGTGACATCAAGTGGCCTAAAATGGCATGGAATGCATTGTGACACCACAGAGGTTAAGAGAAGCAAGGAACCATTGTTACCCAATGGAGGCTAACAATCTAATGGTCCCTTGTGACACCAATGGGCCTAAAAGGGCCAGGGATGAATTGTAAAAGCATGGGGCCCAATTAAAACCTGGTACAATTATGCCACCATGGAGGCCAAAAATGAAATGATTCATTGTGACATCAAGTGGCCTAAAAGGGCATGGGATGCATTGTGACACCACAGGGGTTAAGAGAAGCAAGGAACCATTGTGACCCAAGGCAGGCTAACAATCTTGGAATCCCATTTGACACCAGGGGGCGCAAAAGGACCACGGATGAAGTGTGACAGCATGGGGCCCAATAGAAACAAGGAACTATTATGACACCATGGAGGCCAAGAATCAAATGATTCATTGTGACCTCAAGTGGCCTAAAATGGCATGGAATGCATTGTGACACCACAGAGGTTAAGAGAAGCAAGGAACCATTGTGACCCAATGCAGGCTAACAATCTAATGATCCATTGTGACACCAGGGGTTGCAATAGGGCCAGGGATGAATTGTGAAAGCATGGGGCACAATAAAAACATGGAAATATTATGTCACATTAGAGACCAAGACTCAAATGATTCATTGTAACACCAAGTGGCCTAAAAGGCCATGGGATGCATTGTGACACCACAGAGGTTAAGAGAAGCAAGGAAACATTGTGACCCAATGCAGGCTAACAATCTAATGATCCCTTGTGACACCAGGGGGTCTAAAATGGCCAGGGATGGATTGTTACAGCACGGGGACCAATAGAAGCAAGGATCTATTATGTCACCATGGAGGCCAAGAATCAAATGATTCATTGTGACATCAAGTGGCCTAAAATGGCATGGGATGCATTGTGACACCACAGGGGTTAAGAGAAGCAAGGATCCATTGTGACCCAATGGAGGCTAATAATCCCAGGATCCCATTTGACACCAGGGGGCGTAAAAGGGCCAGGGATGAATTGTGACAGCATGGGGCCCAATAGAAACAAGGAACCATTATGACACCATGGAGGCCAAGAATCAAATGATTCATTGTGACATCAAGTGGCCTAAAATGGCATGGAATGCATTGTGACACCACAGAGGTTAAGAGAAGCAAGGAACCATTGTTACCCAATGGAGGCTAACAATCTAATGGTCCCTTGTGACACCAATGGGCCTAAAAGGGCCAGGGATGAATTGTGAAAGCATGGGGCCCAATTAAAACCTGGTACAATTATGCCACCATGGAGGCCAAAAATGAAATGATTCATTGTGACATCAAGTGGCCTAAAAGGGCATGGGATGCATTGTGACACCACAGGGGTTAAGAGAAGCAAGGAACCATTGTGACCCAAGGCAGGCTAACAATCTTAGAATGCCTTTTGACACCAGGGGGCGCAAAAGGACCACGGATGAACTGTGACAGCATGGGGACCTCTAGAAGCAAGGAACCATTATGACACCATGAAGGCCAAGAATCAAATGGTTCATTGTAAGACCAAGTGGCCTAAAAGGGCTTGGAATGCATTGTGACACCACAGAGGTTAAGAGAAGCAAGGAACCATTGTGACCCAATGCAGGCTAACAATCTAATGATCCATTGTGACACCAGGGGTTGCAATAGGGCCAGGGATGAATTGTGAAAGCATGGGGCACAATAAAAACATGGAAATATTATGACACAATAGAGACCAAGACTCAAATGATTCATTGTAACACCAAGTGGCCTAAAAGGCCATGGGATGCATTGTGACACCACAGGGCCTAAGAGAAGCAAGGAACCATTGTGACCCAATGCAGGCTAACAATCTAATGATCCCTTGTGACACCAGGGGGCCTAAGATGGCCAGGGATGGATTGTTACAGCACGGGGACCAATAGAAGCAAGGATCTATTATGTCACCATGGAGGCCAAGAATCAAATGATTCATTGACATCAAGTGGCCTAAAAGGGCATGGGATGCATTGTGACACCACAGGGGTTAAGAGAAGCAAGGATCCATTGTGACCCAATGGAGGCTAATAATCCCAGGATCCCATTTGACACCAGGGGGCGTAAAAGGGCCAGGGATGAATTGTGACAGCATGGGGACCTATAGAAACAAGGAACTATTATGACACCATGGAGGCCAAGAATCAAATGATTCATTGTGACATCAAGTGGCCTAAAATGGCATGGAATGCATTGTGACACCACGGAGGTTAAGAGAAGCAAGGAACCATTGTGACCCAATGGAGGCTAACAATCTAATGGTCCCTTGTGACACCAATGAGCCTAAAAGGGCCAGGGATGAATTGTGAAAGCATGGGCCCAATTAAAACCTGGTACAATTATGCCACCATGGAGGCCAAAAATGAAATGATTCATTGTGACATCAAGTGGCCTAAAAGGGCATGGGATGCATTGTGACACCACAGGGGTTAAGAGAAGCAAGGATCCATTGTGACCCAAGGCAGGCTAACAATCTTAGAATCCCTTTTGACACCAGGGCGTGCAAAAGGACCACGGATGAATTGTGACAGCATGGGGCCCAATAGAAACAAGGAACTATTATGACACCATGGAGGCCAAGAATCAAATGATTCATTGTGACATCAAGTGGCCTAAAATGGCATGGAATGCATAGCGACCCCACAGGGGTTAAGAGAAGCAAGGAACCATTGTGACCCAATGCAGGCTAACAATCTAATGGTCCCTTGTGACACCAATGGGCCTAAAAGGGCCAGGGATGAATTGTGAAAGCATGGGGCCCAATTAAAACCTGGTACAATTATGCCACCATGGAGGCCAAAAATCAAATGATTCATTGTGACATCAAGTGGCCTAAAAGGGCATGGGATGCATTGTGACACCACAGGGGTTAAGAGAAACAAGGAACCACTGTGACCCAAGGCAGGCTAACAATCTTAGAATGCCTTTTGACACCAGGGGGCGCAAAAGACCACGGATGAATTGTGACAGCATGGGGCCCAATAGAAACAAGGAACTATTATGACACCATGGAGGCCAAGAATCAAATGATTCATTGTGACATCAAGTGGCCTAAAATGGCATGGAATGCATTGTGACACCACAGAGGTTAAGAGAAGCAAGGAACCATTGTGACCCAATGGAGGCTAATAATCCCAGGATCCCATTTGACACCAGGGGGCGTAAAAGGGCCAGGGATGAATTGTGACAGCATGGGGCCCAATAGAAACAAGGAACCCTTATGACACCATGGAGGCCAAGAATCAAATGATTCATTGTGACATCAAGTGGCCTAAAATGGCATGGGATGCATTGTGACACCACAGGGGTTAAGAGAAACAAGGAACCACTGTGACCCAAGGCAGGCTAACAATCTTAGAATGCCTTTTGACACCAGGGGGCGCAAAAGGACCACGGATGAACAGTGACAGCATGGGGCCCAATAGAAACAAGGAACTATTATGACACCATGGAGGCCAAGAATCAAATGATTCATTGTGACATCAAGTGGCCTAAAATGGCATGGAATGCATTGTGACACCACAGAGGTTAAGAGAAGCAAGGAACCATTGTGACCCAATGGAGGCTAATAATCCCAGGATCCCATTTGACACCAGGGGGCGTAAAAGGGCCAGGGATGAATTGTGACAGCATGGGGCCCAATAGAAACAAGGAACCATTATGACACCATGGAGGCCAAGAATCAAATGATTCATTGTGACATCAAGTGGCCTAAAATGGCATGGAATGCATTGTGACACCACAGAGGTTAAGAGAAGCAAGGAACCATTGTTACCCAATGGAGGCTAACAATCTAATGGTCCCTTGTGACACCAATGGGCCTAAAAGGGCCAGGGATGAATTGTGAAAGCATGGGGCCCAATTAAAACCTGGTACAATTATGCCACCATGGAGGCCAAAAATGAAATGATTCATTGTGACATCAAGTGGCCTAAAAGGCCATGGGATGCATTGTGACACCACAGGGGTTAAGAGAAGCAAGGAACCATTGTGACCCAAGGCAGGCTAACAATCTTAGAATCCCTTTTGACACCAGGGGGCGCAAAAGGACCACGGATGAACTGTGACAGCATGGGGACCTCTAGAAGCAAGGAACCATTATGACACCATGAAGGCCAAGAATCAAATGGTTCATTGTAAGACCAAGTGGCCTAAAAGGGCTTGGAATGCATTGTGACACCACAGAGGTTAAGAGAAGCAAGGAACCATTGTGACCCAATGCAGGCTAACAATCTAATGATCCATTGTGACACCAGGGGTTGCAATAGGGCCAGGGATGAATTGTGAAAGCATGGGGCACAATAAAAACATGGAAATATTATGACACAATAGAGACCAAGACTCAAATGATTCATTGTAACACCAAGTGGCCTAAAAGGGCATGGGATGCATTGTGACACCACAGGGCCTAAGAGAAGCAAGGAACCATTGTGACCCAATGCAGGCTAACAATCTAATGATCCCTTGTGACACCAGGGGGCCTAAGATGGCCAGGGATGGATTGTTACAGCACGGGGACCAATAGAAGCAAGGAGCTATTATGTCACCATGGAGGCCAAGAATCAAATGATTCATTGTGACATCAAGTCATGCCTAAAAGGGCATGGGATGCATTGTGACACCACAGGGGTTAAGAGAAGCAAGGATCCATTGTGACCCAATGGAGGCTAATAATCCCAGGATCCCATTTGACACCAGGGGGCGTAAAAGGGCCAGGGATGAATTGTGACAGCATGGGGCCCAATAGAAACAAGGAACCATTATGACACCATGGAGGCCAAGAATCAAATGATTCATTGTGACATCAAGTGGCCTAAAATGGCATGGAATGCATTGTGACACCACAGAGGTTAAGAGAAGCAAGGAACCATTGTGACCCAATGGAGGCTGACAATCTAATGGTCCCTTGTGACACCAATGGGCCTAAAAGGGCCAGGGATGAATTGTGAAAGCATGGGGCCCAATTAAAACCTGGTACAATTATGCCACCATGGAGGCCAAAAATGAAATGATTCATTGTGACATCAAGTGGCCTAAAAGGGCATGGGATGCATTGTGACACCACAGGGGTTAAGAGAAGCAAGGAACCATTGTGACCCAAGGCAGGCTAACAATCTTAGAATCCCTTTTGACACCAGGGGGTGCAAAAGCACCACGGATGAACTGTGACAGCATGGGGCCCAATAGAAACAAGGAACTATTATGACACCATGGAGGCCAAGAATCAAATGATTCATTGTGACATCAAGTGGCCTAAAATGGCATGGAATGCATTGTGACACCACAGAGGTTAAGAGAAGCAAGGAACCATTGTTACCCAATGGAGGCTAACAATCTAATGGTCCCTTGTGACACCAATGGGCCTAAAAGGGCCAGGGATGAATTGTGAAAGCATGGGGCCCAATTAAAACCTGGTACAATTATGCCACCATGGAGGCCAAGAATCAAATGATTCATTGTGACATCAAGTGGCCTAAAAGGGCATGGGATGCATTGTGACACCACAGGGGTTAAGAGAAGCAAGGAACCATTGTGACCCAAGGCAGGCTAACAATCTTAGAATCCCTTTTGACACCAGGGCGTGCAAAAGGACCACGGATGAATTGTGACAGCATGGGGCCCAATAGAAACAAGGAACCATTATGACACCATGGAGGCCAAGAATCAAATGATTCATTGTGACATCAAGTGGCCTAAAATGGCATGGAATGCATTGTGACACCACAGAGGTTAAGAGAAGCAAGGAACCATTGTGACCCAATGGAGGCTAACAATCTAATGGTCCCTTGTGACACCAATGGGCCTAAAACGTCCAGGGATGAATTGTGAAAGCATGGGGCCCAATTAAAACCTGGTACAATTATGCCACCATGGAGGCCAAGAATCAAATGATTCATTGTGACATCAAGTGGCCTAAAAGGGCATGGGATGCATTGTGACACCACAGGGGTTAAGAGAAGCAAGGAACCATTGTGACCCAAGGCAGGCTAACAATCTTAGAATGCCTCTTGACACCAGGGGGTGCAAAAGGACCAGGGATGAACTGTGACAGCATGGGGCCCAATAGAAACAAGGAACTATTATGACACCATGGAGGCCAAGAATCAAATGATTCATTGTGACCTCAAGTGGCCTAAAATGGCATGGAATGCATTGTGACACCACAGAGGTTAAGAGAAGCAAGAAACCATTGTGACCCAATGGAGGCTAATAATCCCAGGATCCCATTTGACACCAGGGGGCGTAAAAGGGCCAGGGATGAATTGTGACAGCATGGGGCCCAATAGAAACAAGGAACCCTTATGACACCATGGAGGCCAAGAATCAAATGATTCATTGTGACATCAAGTGGCCTAAAAGGGCATGGGATGCATTGTGACACCACAGGGGTTAAGAGAAGCAAGGAACCATTGTGACCCAGGGCAGGCTAACAATCTTAGAATCCCTTTTGACACCAGGGGGCGCAAAAGGACCACGGATGAACTGTGACAGCATGGGGACCTCTAGAAGCAAGGAACCATTATGACACCATGAAGGCCAAGAATCAAATGGTTCATTGTAAGACCAAGTGGCCTAAAAGGGCTTGGAATGCATTGTGACACCACAGAGGTTAAGAGAAGCAAGGAACCATTGTGACCCAATGCAGGCTAACAATCTAATGATCCATTGTGACACCAGGGGTTGCAATAGGGCCAGGGATGAATTGTGAAAGCATGGGGCACAATAAAAACATGGAAATATTATGACACAATAGAGACCAAGACTCAAATGATTCATTGTGACATCAAGTGGCCTAAAAGGGCATGGGATGCATTGTGACACCACAGGGGTTAAGAGAAGCAAGGAACCATTGTGACCCAATGGAGGCTAATAATCCCAGGATCCCATTTGACACTAGGGGGCGTAAAAGGGCCAGGGATGAATTGTGACAGCATGGGGCCCAATAGAAACAAGGAACCCTTATGACACCATGGAGGCCAAGAATCAAATGATTCATTGTGACATCAAGTGGCCTAAAATGGCATGGAATGCATTGTGACACCACAGAGGTTAAGAGAAGCAAGGAACCATTGTTACCCAATGGAGGCTAACAATCTAATGGTCCCTTGTGACACCAATGGGCCTAAAAGGGCCAGGGATGAATTGTGAAAGCATGGGGCCCAATTAAAACCTGGTACAATTATGCCACCATGGAGGCCAAAAATGAAATGATTCATTGTGACATCAAGTGGCCTAAAAGGGCATGGGATGCATTGTGACACCACAGGGGTTAAGAGAAGCAAGGAACCATTGTGACCCAAGGCAGGCTAACAATCTTAGAATCCCTTTTGACACCAGGGGGCGCAAAAGGACCACGGATGAACTGTGACAGCATGGGGACCTATAGAAGCAAGGAACCATTATGACACCATGAAGGCCAAGAATCAAATGGTTCATTGTGACATCAAGTGGCCTAAAAGGGCATGGGATGCATTGTGACACCACAGAGGTTAAGAGAAGCAAGGAACCATTGTGACCCAATGGAGGCTAACAATCTAATGATCCATTGTGACACCAGGGGTTGCAATAGGGCCACGGATGAATTGTGAAAGCATGGGGCACAATAAAAACATGGAAATATTATGACACAATAGAGACCAAGACTCAAATGATTCATTGTAACACCAAGTGGCCTAAAAGGCCATGGGATACATTGTGACACCACAGGGGCTAAGAGAAGCAAGGAACCATTGTGCCCCAATGCAGGCTAACAATCTAATGATCCCTTGTGACACCAGGGGGCCTAAGATGGCCAGGGATGGATTGTTACAGCACGGGGACCAATAGAAGCAAGGATCTATTATGTCACCATGGAGGCCAAGAATCAAATGATTCATTGACATCAAGTGGCCTAAAAGGGCATGGGATGCATTGTGACACCACAGGGGTTAAGAGAAGCAAGGATCCATTGTGACCCAATGGAGGCTAATAATCCCAGGATCCCATTTGACACCAGGGGGCGTAAAAGGGCCAGGGATGAATTGTGACAGCATGGGGCCCAATAGAAACAAGGAACCATTATGACACCATGGAGGCAAAGAATGAAATGATTCATTGTGACATCAAGTGGCCTAAAATGGCATGGAATGCATTGTGACACCACAGAGGTTAAGAGAAGCAAGGAACCATTGTTACCCAATGGAGGCTAACAATCTAATGGTCCCTTGTGACACCAATGGGCCTAAAAGGGCCAGGGATGAATTGTGAAAGCATGGGGCCCAATTAAAACCTGGTACAATTATGCCACCATGGAGGCCAAAAATGAAATGATTCATTGTGACATCAAGTGGCCTAAAAGGCCATGGGATGCATTGTGACACCACAGGGGTTAAGAGAAGCAAGGAACCATTGTGACCCAAGGCAGGCTAACAATCTTAGAATCCCTTTTGACACCAGGGGGCGCAAAAGGACCACGGATGAACTGTGACAGCATGGGGACCTCTAGAAGCAAGGAACCATTATGACACCATGAAGGCCAAGAATCAAATGGTTCATTGTAAGACCAAGTGGCCTAAAAGGGCTTGGAATGCATTGTGACACCACAGAGGTTAAGAGAAGCAAGGAACCATTGTGACCCAATGCAGGCTAACAATCTAATGATCCATTGTGACACCAGGGGTTGCAATAGGGCCAGGGATGAATTGTGAAAGCATGGGGCACAATAAAAACATGGAAATATTATGACACAATAGAGACCAAGACTCAAATGATTCATTGTAACACCAAGTGGCCTAAAAGGGCATGGGATGCATTGTGACACCACAGGGCCTAAGAGAAGCAAGGAACCATTGTGACCCAATGCAGGCTAACAATCTAATGATCCCTTGTGACACCAGGGGGCCTAAGATGGCCAGGGATGGATTGTTACAGCACGGGGACCAATAGAAGCAAGGAGCTATTATGTCACCATGGAGGCCAAGAATCAAATGATTCATTGTGACATCAAGTCATGCCTAAAAGGGCATGGGATGCATTGTGACACCACAGGGGTTAAGAGAAGCAAGGATCCATTGTGACCCAATGGAGGCTAATAATCCCAGGATCCCATTTGACACCAGGGGGCGTAAAAGGGCCAGGGATGAATTGTGACAGCATGGGGCCCAATAGAAACAAGGAACCATTATGACACCATGGAGGCCAAGAATCAAATGATTCATTGTGACATCAAGTGGCCTAAAATGGCATGGAATGCATTGTGACACCACAGAGGTTAAGAGAAGCAAGGAACCATTGTGACCCAATGGAGGCTGACAATCTAATGGTCCCTTGTGACACCAATGGGCCTAAAAGGGCCAGGGATGAATTGTGAAAGCATGGGGCCCAATTAAAACCTGGTACAATTATGCCACCATGGAGGCCAAAAATGAAATGATTCATTGTGACATCAAGTGGCCTAAAAGGGCATGGGATGCATTGTGACACCACAGGGGTTAAGAGAAGCAAGGAACCATTGTGACCCAAGGCAGGCTAACAATCTTAGAATCCCTTTTGACACCAGGGGGTGCAAAAGCACCACGGATGAACTGTGACAGCATGGGGCCCAATAGAAACAAGGAACTATTATGACACCATGGAGGCCAAGAATCAAATGATTCATTGTGACATCAAGTGGCCTAAAATGGCATGGAATGCATTGTGACACCACAGAGGTTAAGAGAAGCAAGGAACCATTGTTACCCAATGGAGGCTAACAATCTAATGGTCCCTTGTGACACCAATGGGCCTAAAAGGGCCAGGGATGAATTGTGAAAGCATGGGGCCCAATTAAAACCTGGTACAATTATGCCACCATGGAGGCCAAGAATCAAATGATTCATTGTGACATCAAGTGGCCTAAAAGGGCATGGGATGCATTGTGACACCACAGGGGTTAAGAGAAGCAAGGAACCATTGTGACCCAAGGCAGGCTAACAATCTTAGAATCCCTTTTGACACCAGGGCGTGCAAAAGGACCACGGATGAATTGTGACAGCATGGGGCCCAATAGAAACAAGGAACCATTATGACACCATGGAGGCCAAGAATCAAATGATTCATTGTGACATCAAGTGGCCTAAAATGGCATGGAATGCATTGTGACACCACAGAGGTTAAGAGAAGCAAGGAACCATTGTGACCCAATGGAGGCTAACAATCTAATGGTCCCTTGTGACACCAATGGGCCTAAAACGTCCAGGGATGAATTGTGAAAGCATGGGGCCCAATTAAAACCTGGTACAATTATGCCACCATGGAGGCCAAGAATCAAATGATTCATTGTGACATCAAGTGGCCTAAAAGGGCATGGGATGCATTGTGACACCACAGGGGTTAAGAGAAGCAAGGAACCATTGTGACCCAAGGCAGGCTAACAATCTTAGAATGCCTCTTGACACCAGGGGGTGCAAAAGGACCAGGGATGAACTGTGACAGCATGGGGCCCAATAGAAACAAGGAACTATTATGACACCATGGAGGCCAAGAATCAAATGATTCATTGTGACCTCAAGTGGCCTAAAATGGCATGGAATGCATTGTGACACCACAGAGGTTAAGAGAAGCAAGAAACCATTGTGACCCAATGGAGGCTAATAATCCCAGGATCCCATTTGACACCAGGGGGCGTAAAAGGGCCAGGGATGAATTGTGACAGCATGGGGCCCAATAGAAACAAGGAACCCTTATGACACCATGGAGGCCAAGAATCAAATGATTCATTGTGACATCAAGTGGCCTAAAAGGGCATGGGATGCATTGTGACACCACAGGGGTTAAGAGAAGCAAGGAACCATTGTGACCCAGGGCAGGCTAACAATCTTAGAATCCCTTTTGACACCAGGGGGCGCAAAAGGACCACGGATGAACTGTGACAGCATGGGGACCTCTAGAAGCAAGGAACCATTATGACACCATGAAGGCCAAGAATCAAATGGTTCATTGTAAGACCAAGTGGCCTAAAAGGGCTTGGAATGCATTGTGACACCACAGAGGTTAAGAGAAGCAAGGAACCATTGTGACCCAATGCAGGCTAACAATCTAATGATCCCTTGTGACACCAGGGGTTGCAATAGGGCCAGGGATGAATTGTGAAAGCATGGGGCACAATAAAAACATGGAAATATTATGACACAATAGAGACCAAGACTCAAATGATTCATTGTGACATCAAGTGGCCTAAAAGGGCATGGGATGCATTGTGACACCACAGGGGTTAAGAGAAGCAAGGAACCATTGTGACCCAATGGAGGCTAATAATCCCAGGATCCCATTTGACACTAGGGGGCGTAAAAGGGCCAGGGATGAATTGTGACAGCATGGGGCCCAATAGAAACAAGGAACCCTTATGACACCATGGAGGCCAAGAATCAAATGATTCATTGTGACATCAAGTGGCCTAAAATGGCATGGAATGCATTGTGACACCACAGAGGTTAAGAGAAGCAAGGAACCATTGTTACCCAATGGAGGCTAACAATCTAATGGTCCCTTGTGACACCAATGGGCCTAAAAGGGCCAGGGATGAATTGTGAAAGCATGGGGCCCAATTAAAACCTGGTACAATTATGCCACCATGGAGGCCAAAAATGAAATGATTCATTGTGACATCAAGTGGCCTAAAAGGGCATGGGATGCATTGTGACACCACAGGGGTTAAGAGAAGCAAGGAACCATTGTGACCCAAGGCAGGCTAACAATCTTAGAATCCCTTTTGACACCAGGGGGCGCAAAAGGACCACGGATGAACTGTGACAGCATGGGGACCTATAGAAGCAAGGAACCATTATGACACCATGAAGGCCAAGAATCAAATGGTTCATTGTGACATCAAGTGGCCTAAAAGGGCATGGGATGCATTGTGACACCACAGAGGTTAAGAGAAGCAAGGAACCATTGTGACCCAATGGAGGCTAACAATCTAATGATCCATTGTGACACCAGGGGTTGCAATAGGGCCACGGATGAATTGTGAAAGCATGGGGCACAATAAAAACATGGAAATATTATGACACAATAGAGACCAAGACTCAAATGATTCATTGTAACACCAAGTGGCCTAAAAGGCCATGGGATACATTGTGACACCACAGGGGCTAAGAGAAGCAAGGAACCATTGTGCCCCAATGCAGGCTAACAATCTAATGATCCCTTGTGACACCAGGGGGCCTAAGATGGCCAGGGATGGATTGTTACAGCACGGGGACCAATAGAAGCAAGGATCTATTATGTCACCATGGAGGCCAAGAATCAAATGATTCATTGACATCAAGTGGCCTAAAAGGGCATGGGATGCATTGTGACACCACAGGGGTTAAGAGAAGCAAGGATCCATTGTGACCCAATGGAGGCTAATAATCCCAGGATCCCATTTGACACCAGGGGGCGTAAAAGGGCCAGGGATGAATTGTGACAGCATGGGGCCCAATAGAAACAAGGAACCATTATGACACCATGGAGGCAAAGAATGAAATGATTCATTGTGACATCAAGTGGCCTAAAATGGCATGGAATGCATTGTGACACCACAGAGGTTAAGAGAAGCAAGGAACCATTGTTACCCAATGGAGGCTAACAATCTAATGGTCCCTTGTGACACCAATGGGCCTAAAAGGGCCAGGGATGAATTGTGAAAGCATGGGGCCCAATTAAAACCTGGTACAATTATGCCACCATGGAGGCCAAAAATGAAATGATTCATTGTGACATCAAGTGGCCTAAAAGGCCATGGGATGCATTGTGACACCACAGGGGTTAAGAGAAGCAAGGAACCATTGTGACCCAAGGCAGGCTAACAATCTTAGAATCCCTTTTGACACCAGGGGGCGCAAAAGGACCACGGATGAACTGTGACAGCATGGGGACCTCTAGAAGCAAGGAACCATTATGACACCATGAAGGCCAAGAATCAAATGGTTCATTGTAAGACCAAGTGGCCTAAAAGGGCTTGGAATGCATTGTGACACCACAGAGGTTAAGAGAAGCAAGGAACCATTGTGACCCAATGCAGGCTAACAATCTAATGATCCATTGTGACACCAGGGGTTGCAATAGGGCCAGGGATGAATTGTGAAAGCATGGGGCACAATAAAAACATGGAAATATTATGACACAATAGAGACCAAGACTCAAATGATTCATTGTAACACCAAGTGGCCTAAAAGGGCATGGGATGCATTGTGACACCACAGGGCCTAAGAGAAGCAAGGAACCATTGTGACCCAATGCAGGCTAACAATCTAATGATCCCTTGTGACACCAGGGGGCCTAAGATGGCCAGGGATGGATTGTTACAGCACGGGGACCAATAGAAGCAAGGAGCTATTATGTCACCATGGAGGCCAAGAATCAAATGATTCATTGTGACATCAAGTCATGCCTAAAAGGGCATGGGATGCATTGTGACACCACAGGGGTTAAGAGAAGCAAGGATCCATTGTGACCCAATGGAGGCTAATAATCCCAGGATCCCATTTGACACCAGGGGGCGTAAAAGGGCCAGGGATGAATTGTGACAGCATGGGGCCCAATAGAAACAAGGAACCATTATGACACCATGGAGGCCAAGAATCAAATGATTCATTGTGACATCAAGTGGCCTAAAATGGCATGGAATGCATTGTGACACCACAGAGGTTAAGAGAAGCAAGGAACCATTGTGACCCAATGGAGGCTGACAATCTAATGGTCCCTTGTGACACCAATGGGCCTAAAAGGGCCAGGGATGAATTGTGAAAGCATGGGGCCCAATTAAAACCTGGTACAATTATGCCACCATGGAGGCCAAAAATGAAATGATTCATTGTGACATCAAGTGGCCTAAAAGGGCATGGGATGCATTGTGACACCACAGGGGTTAAGAGAAGCAAGGAACCATTGTGACCCAAGGCAGGCTAACAATCTTAGAATCCCTTTTGACACCAGGGGGTGCAAAAGCACCACGGATGAACTGTGACAGCATGGGGCCCAATAGAAACAAGGAACTATTATGACACCATGGAGGCCAAGAATCAAATGATTCATTGTGACATCAAGTGGCCTAAAATGGCATGGAATGCATTGTGACACCACAGAGGTTAAGAGAAGCAAGGAACCATTGTTACCCAATGGAGGCTAACAATCTAATGGTCCCTTGTGACACCAATGGGCCTAAAAGGGCCAGGGATGAATTGTGAAAGCATGGGGCCCAATTAAAACCTGGTACAATTATGCCACCATGGAGGCCAAGAATCAAATGATTCATTGTGACATCAAGTGGCCTAAAAGGGCATGGGATGCATTGTGACACCACAGGGGTTAAGAGAAGCAAGGAACCATTGTGACCCAAGGCAGGCTAACAATCTTAGAATCCCTTTTGACACCAGGGCGTGCAAAAGGACCACGGATGAATTGTGACAGCATGGGGCCCAATAGAAACAAGGAACCATTATGACACCATGGAGGCCAAGAATCAAATGATTCATTGTGACATCAAGTGGCCTAAAATGGCATGGAATGCATTGTGACACCACAGAGGTTAAGAGAAGCAAGGAACCATTGTGACCCAATGGAGGCTAACAATCTAATGGTCCCTTGTGACACCAATGGGCCTAAAACGTCCAGGGATGAATTGTGAAAGCATGGGGCCCAATTAAAACCTGGTACAATTATGCCACCATGGAGGCCAAGAATCAAATGATTCATTGTGACATCAAGTGGCCTAAAAGGGCATGGGATGCATTGTGACACCACAGGGGTTAAGAGAAGCAAGGAACCATTGTGACCCAAGGCAGGCTAACAATCTTAGAATGCCTCTTGACACCAGGGGGTGCAAAAGGACCAGGGATGAACTGTGACAGCATGGGGCCCAATAGAAACAAGGAACTATTATGACACCATGGAGGCCAAGAATCAAATGATTCATTGTGACCTCAAGTGGCCTAAAATGGCATGGAATGCATTGTGACACCACAGAGGTTAAGAGAAGCAAGGAACCATTGTGACCCAATGGAGGCTAATAATCCCAGGATCCCATTTGACACCAGGGGGCGTAAAAGGGCCAGGGATGAATTGTGACAGCATGGGGCCCAATAGAAACAAGGAACCCTTATGACACCATGGAGGCCAAGAATCAAATGATTCATTGTGACATCAAGTGGCCTAAAAGGGCATGGGATGCATTGTGACACCACAGGGGTTAAGAGAAGCAAGGAACCATTGTGACCCAGGGCAGGCTAACAATCTTAGAATCCCTTTTGACACCAGGGGGCGCAAAAGGACCACGGATGAACTGTGACAGCATGGGGACCTCTAGAAGCAAGGAACCATTATGACACCATGAAGGCCAAGAATCAAATGGTTCATTGTAAGACCAAGTGGCCTAAAAGGGCTTGGAATGCATTGTGACACCACAGAGGTTAAGAGAAGCAAGGAACCATTGTGACCCAATGCAGGCTAACAATCTAATGATCCCTTGTGACACCAGGGGTTGCAATAGGGCCAGGGATGAATTGTGAAAGCATGGGGCACAATAAAAACATGGAAATATTATGACACAATAGAGACCAAGACTCAAATGATTCATTGTGACATCAAGTGGCCTAAAAGGGCATGGGATGCATTGTGACACCACAGGGGTTAAGAGAAGCAAGGAACCATTGTGACCCAATGGAGGCTAATAATCCCAGGATCCCATTTGACACTAGGGGGCGTAAAAGGGCCAGGGATGAATTGTGACAGCATGGGGCCCAATAGAAACAAGGAACCCTTATGACACCATGGAGGCCAAGAATCAAATGATTCATTGTGACATCAAGTGGCCTAAAATGGCATGGAATGCATTGTGACACCACAGAGGTTAAGAGAAGCAAGGAACCATTGTTACCCAATGGAGGCTAACAATCTAATGGTCCCTTGTGACACCAATGGGCCTAAAAGGGCCAGGGATGAATTGTGAAAGCATGGGGCCCAATTAAAACCTGGTACAATTATGCCACCATGGAGGCCAAAAATGAAATGATTCATTGTGACATCAAGTGGCCTAAAAGGGCATGGGATGCATTGTGACACCACAGGGGTTAAGAGAAGCAAGGAACCATTGTGACCCAAGGCAGGCTAACAATCTTAGAATCCCTTTTGACACCAGGGGGCGCAAAAGGACCACGGATGAACTGTGACAGCATGGGTACCTATAGAAGCAAGGAACCATTATGACACCATGAAGGCCAAGAATCAAATGGTTCATTGTGACATCAAGTGGCCTAAAAGGGCATGGGATGCATTGTGACACCACAGAGGTTAAGAGAAGCAAGGAACCATTGTGACCCAATGGAGGCTAACAATCTAATGATCCATTGTGACACCAGGGGTTGCAATAGGGCCACGGATGAATTGTGAAAGCATGGGGCACAATAAAAACATGGAAATATTATGACACAATAGAGACCAAGACTCAAATGATTCATTGTAACACCAAGTGGCCTAAAAGGCCATGGGATACATTGTGACACCACAGGGGCTAAGAGAAGCAAGGAACCATTGTGCCCCAATGCAGGCTAACAATCTAATGATCCCTTGTGACACCAGGGGGCCTAAGATGGCCAGGGATGGATTGTTACAGCACGGGGACCAATAGAAGCAAGGATCTATTATGTCACCATGGAGGCCAAGAATCAAATGATTCATTGACATCAAGTGGCCTAAAAGGGCATGGGATGCATTGTGACACCACAGGGGTTAAGAGAAGCAAGGATCCATTGTGACCCAATGGAGGCTAATAATCCCAGGATCCCATTTGACACCAGGGGGCGTAAAAGGGCCAGGGATGAATTGTGACAGCATGGGGCCCAATAGAAACAAGGAACCATTATGACACCATGGAGGCAAAGAATGAAATGATTCATTGTGACATCAAGTGGCCTAAAATGGCATGGAATGCATTGTGACACCACAGAGGTTAAGAGAAGCAAGGAACCATTGTGACCCAATGCAGGCTAACAATCTAATGATCCCTTGTGACACCAGGGGGCCTAAGATGGCCAGGGATGGATTGTTACAGCACGGGGACCAATAGAAGCAAGGATCTATTATGTCACCATGGAGGCCAAGAATCAAATGATTCATTGACATCAAGTGGCCTAAAAGGGCATGGGATGCATTGTGACACCACAGGGGTTAAGAGAAGCAAGGATCCATTGTGACCCAATGGAGGCTAATAATCCCAGGATCCCATTTGACACCAGGGGGCGTAAAAGGGCCAGGGATGAATTGTGACAGCATGGGGCCCAATAGAAACAAGGAACCATTATGACACCATGGAGGCCAAGAATCAAATGATTCATTGTGACATCAAGTGGCCTAAAATGGCATGGAATGCATTGTGACACCACAGAGGTTAAGAGAAGCAAGGAACCATTGTTACCCAATGGAGGCTAACAATCTAATGGTCCCTTGTGACACCAATGAGCCTAAAAGGGCCAGGGATGAATTGTGAAAGCATGGGGCCCAATTAAAACCTGGTACAATTATGCCACCATGGAGGCAAAGAATCAAATGATTCATTGTGACATCAAGTGGCCTAAAAGGGCATGGGATGCATTGTGACACCACAGGGGTTAAGAGAAGCAAGGAACCATTGTGACCCAATGCAGGCTAACAATCTAATGATCCATTGTGACACCAGGGGTTGCAATTGGGCCCGGGATGAATTGTGAAAGCATGTGGCACAATAAAAACATGGAAATATTATGACACAATAGAGACCAAGACTCAAATGATTCATTGTAACACCAAGTGGCCTAAAAGGGCATGGGATGCATTGTGACACCACAGGGGTAAGAGAAGCAAGGAACCATTGTGACCCAATGCAGGCTAACAATCTAATGATCCATTGTGACACCAGGGGGCCTAAAATGGCCCGGGATGGATTGTTACAGCACGGGGACCAATAGAAGCAAGGATCTATTATGTCACCATGGAGTCCAAGAATAAAATGATTCATTGTGACATCAAGTGGCCTAAAAGGGCATGGGATGCATTGTGACACCACAGGGGTTAAGAGAAGCAAGGATCCATTGTGACCCAATGGAGGCTAATAATCCCAGGATCCCATTTGACACCAGGGGGCGTAAAAGGGCCAGGGATGAATTGTGAAAGCATGGGGCCCAATAGAAACAAGGAACCATTATGACACTATGGAGGCCAAGAATCAAATGATTCATTGTGACATCAAGTGGCCTAAAATGGCATGGAATGCATTGTGACACCACAGAGGTTAAGAGAAGCAAGGAACCATTGTTACCCAATGGAGGCTAACAATCTAATGGTCCCTTGTGACACCAATGGGCCTAAAACGGCCAGGGATGAATTGTGAAAGCATGGGGCCCAATTAAAACCTGGTACAATTATGCCACCATGGAGGCCAAAAATCAAATGATTCATTGTGACATCAAGTGGCCTAAAAGGGCATGGGATGCATTGTGACACCACAGGGGTTAAGAGAAGCAAGGAACCATTGTGACCCAAGGCAGGCTAACAATCTTAGAATCCCTTTTGACACCAGGGGGCGCAAAAGGACCACGGATGAACTGTGACAGCATGGGGACCTCTAGAAGCAAGGAACCATTATGACACCATGAAGGCCAAGAATCAAATGGTTCATTGTAAGACCAAGTGGCCTTAAAGGGCTTGGAATGCATTGTGACACCACAGAGGTTAAGAGAAGCAAGGAACCATTGTGACCCAATGCAGGCTAACAATCTAATGATCCATTGTGACACCAGGGGTTGCAATAGGGCCAGGGATGAATTGTGAAAGCATGGGGCAAAATAAAATCAAGGAAATATTATGACACAATAGAGACCAAGACTCAAATGATTCATTGTAACACCAAGTGGCCTAAAAGGCCATGGGATGCATTGTGACACCACAGGGGCTAAGAGAAGCAAGGAACCATTGTGACCCAATGCAGGCTAACAATCTAATGATCCCTTGTGACACCAGGGGGCCTAAGATGGCCAGGGATGGATTGTTACAGCACGGGGACCAATAGAAGCAAGGATCTATTATGTCACCATGGAGGCCAAGAATCAAATGATTCATTGACATCAAGTGGCCTAAAAGGGCATGGGATGCATTGTGACACCACAGGGGTTCAGAGAAGCAAGGATCCATTGTCACCCAATGGAGGCTAATAATCCCAGGATCCCATTTGACACCAGGGGGCGTAAAAGGGCCAGGGATGAATTGTGACAGCATGGGGCCCAATAGAAACAAGGAACCATTATGACACCATGGAGGCCAAGAATCAAATGATTCATTGTGACATCAAGTGGCCTAAAATGGCATGGAATGCATTGTGACACCACAGAGGTTAAGAGAAGCAAGGAACCATTGTGACCCAATGCAGGCTAACAATCTAATGGTCCCTTGTGACACCAATGAGCCTAAAAGGGCCAGGGATGAATTGTGAAAGCATGGGGCCCAATTAAAACCTGGTACAATTATGCCACCATGGAGGCCAAAAATCCAATGATTCATTGTGACATCAAGTGGCCTAAAAGGGCATGGGATGCATTGTGACACCACAGGGGTTAATAGAAGCAAGGATCCATTGTGACCCAATGCAGGCTAACAATCTAATGATCCCTTGTGACACCAGGGGGCCTAAGATGGCCAGGGATGGATTGTTACAGCACGGGGACCAATAGAAGCAAGGATCTATTATGTCACCATGGAGGCCAAGAATCAAATGATTCATTGTGACATCAAGTGGCCTAAAAGGGCATGGGATGCATTGTGACACCACAGGGGTTAAGAGAAGCAAGGATCCATTGTGACCCAATGGAGGCTAATAATCCCAGGATCCCATTTGACACCAGGGGGCGTAAAAGGGCCAGGGATGAATTGTGACAGCATGGGGCCCAATAGAAACAAGGAACTATTATGACACCATGGAGGCCAAGAATCAAATGATTCATTGTGACATCAAGTGGCCTAAAATGGCATGGAATGCATTGTGACACCACAGAGGTTAAGAGAAGCAAGGAACCATTGTTACCCAATGGAGGCTAACAATCTAATGGTCCCTTGTGACACCAATGGGCCTAAAAGGGCCAGGGATGAATTGTGAAAGCATGGGGCCCAATTAAAACCTGGTACAATTATGCCACCATGGAGGCCAAAAATGAAATGATTCATTGTGACATCAAGTGGCCTAAAAGGCCATGGGATGCATTGTGACACCACAGGGGTTAAGAGAAGCAAGGAACCATTGTGACCCAATGCAGGCTAACAATCTAATGATCCATTGTGACACCAGGGGTTGCAATAGGGCCAGGGATGAATTGTGAAAGCATGGGGCACAATAAAAACATGGAAATATTATGACACAATAGAGACCAAGACTCAAATGATTCATTGTAACACCAAGTGGCCTAAAAGGCCATGGGATACATTTTGACACCACAGGGGCTAAGAGAAGCAAGGAACCATTGTGCCCCAATGCAGGCTAACAATCTAATGATCCCTTGTGACACCAGGGGGCCTAAGATGGCCAGGGATGGATTGTTACAGCACGGGGACCAATAGAAGCAAGGATCTATTATGTCACCATGGAGGCCAAGAATCAAATGATTCATTGACATCAAGTGGCCTAAAAGGGCATGGGATGCATTGTGACACCACAGGGGGTAAGAGAAGCAAGGAACCATTGTGACCCAAGGCAGGCTAACAATCTTAGAATCCCTTTTGACACCAGGGGGTGCAAAAGGACCACGGATGAACTGTGACAGCATGGGGACCTATAGAAACAAGGAACCATTATGACACCATGGAGGCCAAGAATCAAATGATTCATTGTGACATCAAGTGGCCTAAAATGGCATGGAATGCATTGTGACACCACAGAGGTTAAGAGAAGCAAGGAACCATTGTTACCCAATGCAGGCTAACAATCTAATGGTCCCTTGTGACACCAATGGGCCTAAAAGGGCCAGGGATGAATTGTGAAAGCATGGGGCCCAATTAAAACCTGGTACAATTATGCCACCATGGAGGCCAAGAATCAAATGATTCATTGTGACATCAAGTGGCCTAAAAGGGCATGGGATGCATTGTGACACCACAGGGGTTAAGAGAAGCAAGGAACCATTGTGACCCAAGGCAGGCTAACAATCTTAGAATGCCTTTTGACAACAGGGGGCGCAAAAGGACCACGGATGAACTGTGACAGCATGGGGCCCAATAGAAACAAGGAACTATTATGACACCATGGAGGCCAAGAATCAAATGATTCATTGTGACATCAAGTGGCCTAAAAGGGCATGGGATGCATTGTGACACCACAGGGGTTAAGAGAAGCAAGGATCCATTGTGACCCAATGGAGGCTAATAATCCCAGGATCCCATTTGACACCAGGGGGCGTAAAAGGGCCAGGGATGAATTGTGACGGCATGGGGCCCAATAGAAACAA
Source organism: Cinclus cinclus (assembly GCF_963662255.1). Taxonomy (NCBI): domain Eukaryota; kingdom Metazoa; phylum Chordata; class Aves; order Passeriformes; family Cinclidae; genus Cinclus; species Cinclus cinclus. Next base: position 158,994 of record NW_026912241.1, on the reverse strand, counting down.
GGAACCATTATGCCACCATGGAGGCCAAGAATCAAATGATTCATTGTGACATCAAGTGGCCTAAAATGGCATGGAATGCATTGTGACACCACAGAGGTTAAGAGAAGCAAGTAACCATTGTTACCCAATGGAGGCTAACAATCTAATGGTCCCTTGTGACACCAATGAGCCTAAAAGGGCCAGGGATGAATTGTGAAAGCATGGGGCCCAATTAAAACCTGGTACAATTATGCCACCATGGAGGCCAAAAATGAAATGATTCATTGTGACATCAAGTGGCCTAAAAGGGCATGGGATGCATTGTGACACCACAGGGGTTAAGAGAAGCAAGGAACCATTGTGACCCAAGGCATGCTAACAATCTTAGAATCCCTTTTGACACCAGGGGGTGCAAAAGGACAACGGATGAACTGTGACAGCATGGGGACCTCTAGAAGCAAGGAACCATTATGACACCATGAAGGCCAAGAATCAAATGGTTCATTGTAAGACCAAGTGGCCTAAAAGGGCTTGGAATGCATTGTGACACCACAGAGGTTAAGAGAAGCAAGGAACCATTGTGACCCAATGGAGGCTAATAATCCCAGGATCCCATTTGACACCAGGGGGCGTAAAAGGGCCAGGGATGAATTGTGACAGCATGGGGCCCAATAGAAACAAGGAACCATTATGACACCATGGAGGACAAGAATCAAATGATTCATTGTGACATCAAGTGGCCTAAAAGGGCATGGGATGCATTGTGACACCACAGGGGTTAAGAGAAACAAGGAACCACTGTGACCCAAGGCAGGCTAACAATCTTAGAATGCCTTTTGACACCAGGGGGCGCAAAAGGACCACGGATGAACAGTGACAGCATGGGGCCCAATAGAAACAAGGAACTATTATGACACCATGGAGGCCAAGAATCAAATGATTCATTGTGACATCAAGTGGCCTAAAATGGCATGGAATGCATTGTGACACCACAGAGGTTAAGAGAAGCAAGGAACCATTGTGACCCAATGGAGGCTAATAATCCCAGGATCCCATTTGACACCAGGGGGCGTAAAAGGGCCAGGGATGAATTGTGACAGCATGGGGCCCAATAGAAACAAGGAACCATTATGACACCATGGAGGCCAAGAATCAAATGATTCATTGTGACATCAAGTGGCCTAAAATGGCATGGAATGCATTGTGACACCACAGAGGTTAAGAGAAGCAAGGAACCATTGTTACCCAATGGAGGCTAACAATCTAATGGTCCCTTGTGACACCAATGGGCCTAAAAGGGCCAGGGATGAATTGTGAAAGCATGGGGCCCAATTAAAACCTGGTACAATTATGCCACCATGGAGGCCAAAAATGAAATGATTCATTGTGACATCAAGTGGCCTAAAAGGCCATGGGATGCATTGTGACACCACAGGGGTTAAGAGAAGCAAGGAACCATTGTGACCCAAGGCAGGCTAACAATCTTAGAATCCCTTTTGACACCAGGGGGCGCAAAAGGACCACGGATGAACTGTGACAGCATGGGGACCTCTAGAAGCAAGGAACCATTATGACACCATGAAGGCCAAGAATCAAATGGTTCATTGTAAGACCAAGTGGCCTAAAAGGGCTTGGAATGCATTGTGACACCACAGAGGTTAAGAGAAGCAAGGAACCATTGTGACCCAATGCAGGCTAACAATCTAATGATCCATTGTGACACCAGGGGTTGCAATAGGGCCAGGGATGAATTGTGAAAGCATGGGGCACAATAAAAACATGGAAATATTATGACACAATAGAGACCAAGACTCAAATGATTCATTGTAACACCAAGTGGCCTAAAAGGGCATGGGATGCATTGTGACACCACAGGGCCTAAGAGAAGCAAGGAACCATTGTGACCCAATGCAGGCTAACAATCTAATGATCCCTTGTGACACCAGGGGGCCTAAGATGGCCAGGGATGGATTGTTACAGCACGGGGACCAATAGAAGCAAGGAGCTATTATGTCACCATGGAGGCCAAGAATCAAATGATTCATTGTGACATCAAGTCATGCCTAAAAGGGCATGGGATGCATTGTGACACCACAGGGGTTAAGAGAAGCAAGGATCCATTGTGACCCAATGGAGGCTAATAATCCCAGGATCCCATTTGACACCAGGGGGCGTAAAAGGGCCAGGGATGAATTGTGACAGCATGGGGCCCAATAGAAACAAGGAACCATTATGACACCATGGAGGCCAAGAATCAAATGATTCATTGTGACATCAAGTGGCCTAAAATGGCATGGAATGCATTGTGACACCACAGAGGTTAAGAGAAGCAAGGAACCATTGTGACCCAATGGAGGCTGACAATCTAATGGTCCCTTGTGACACCAATGGGCCTAAAAGGGCCAGGGATGAATTGTGAAAGCATGGGGCCCAATTAAAACCTGGTACAATTATGCCACCATGGAGGCCAAAAATGAAATGATTCATTGTGACATCAAGTGGCCTAAAAGGGCATGGGATGCATTGTGACACCACAGGGGTTAAGAGAAGCAAGGAACCATTGTGACCCAAGGCAGGCTAACAATCTTAGAATCCCTTTTGACACCAGGGGGTGCAAAAGCACCACGGATGAACTGTGACAGCATGGGGCCCAATAGAAACAAGGAACTATTATGACACCATGGAGGCCAAGAATCAAATGATTCATTGTGACATCAAGTGGCCTAAAATGGCATGGAATGCATTGTGACACCACAGAGGTTAAGAGAAGCAAGGAACCATTGTTACCCAATGGAGGCTAACAATCTAATGGTCCCTTGTGACACCAATGGGCCTAAAAGGGCCAGGGATGAATTGTGAAAGCATGGGGCCCAATTAAAACCTGGTACAATTATGCCACCATGGAGGCCAAGAATCAAATGATTCATTGTGACATCAAGTGGCCTAAAAGGGCATGGGATGCATTGTGACACCACAGGGGTTAAGAGAAGCAAGGAACCATTGTGACCCAAGGCAGGCTAACAATCTTAGAATCCCTTTTGACACCAGGGGGTGCAAAAGGACCACGGATGAACTGTGACAGCATGGGGACCTATAGAAGCAAGGAACCATTATGACACCATGGAGGCCAAGAATCAAATGATTCATTGACATCAAGTGGCCTAAAAGGGCATGGGATGCATTGTGACACCACAGGGGTTAAGAGAAGCAAGGATCCATTGTGACCCAATGGAGGCTAATAATCCCAGGATCCCATTTGACACCAGGGGGCGTAAAAGGGCCAGGGATGAATTGTGACAGCATGGGGCCCAATAGAAACAAGGAACCATTATGACACCATGGAGGCCAAGAATCAAATGATTCATTGTGACATCAAGTGGCCTAAAATGGCATGGAATGCATTGTGACACCACAGAGGTTAAGAGAAGCAAGGAACCATTGTTACCCAATGGAGGCTAACAATCTAATGGTCCCTTGTGACACCAATGGGCCTAAAAGGGCCAGGGATGAATTGTGAAAGCATGGGGCCCAATTAAAACCTGGTACAATTATGCCACCATGGAGGCCAAAAATGAAATGATTCATTGTGACATCAAGTGGCCTAAAAGGGCATGGGATGCATTGTGACACCACAGGGGTTAAGAGAAGCAAGGAACCATTGTGACCCAAGGCAGGCTAACAATCTTAGAATCCCTTTTGACACCAGGGGGCGCAAAAGGACCACGGATGAACTGTGACAGCATGGGGACCTCTAGAAGCAAGGAACCATTATGACACCATGAAGGCCAAGAATCAAATGGTTCATTGTAAGACCAAGTGGCCTAAAAGGGCTTGGAATGCATTGTGACACCACAGAGGTTAAGAGAAGCAAGGAACCATTGTGACCCAATGCAGGCTAACAATCTAATGATCCATTGTGACACCAGGGGTTGCAATAGGGCCAGGGATGAATTGTGAAAGCATGGGGCACAATAAAAACATGGAAATATTATGACACAATAGAGACCAAGACTCAAATGATTCATTGTAACACCAAGTGGCCTAAAAGGCCATGGGATGCATTGTGACACCACAGGGGCTAAGAGAAGCAAGGAACCATTGTGACCCAATGCAGGCTAACAATCTAATGATCCCTTGTGACACCAGGGGGCCTAAGATGGCCAGGGATGGATTGTTACAGCACGGGGACCAATAGAAGCAAGGATCTATTATGTCACCATGGAGGCCAAGAATCAAATGATTCATTGACATCAAGTGGCCTAAAAGGGCATGGGATGCATTGTGACACCACAGGGGTTAAGAGAAGCAAGGATCCATTGTGACCCAATGGAGGCTAATAATCCCAGGATCCCATTTGACACCAGGGGGCGTAAAAGGGCCAGGGATGAATTGTGACAGCAAGGGGACCTATAGAAACAAGGAACCATTATGACACCATGGAGGCAAAGAATCAAATGATTCATTGTGACATCAAGTGGCCTAAAATGGCATGGAATGCATTGTGACACCACAGAGGTTAAGAGAAGCAAGGAACCATTGTGACCCAATGCAGGCTAACAATCTAATGATCCCTTGTGACACCAGGGGGCCTAAAATGGCCAGGGATGGATTGTTACAGCACGGGGACCAATAGAAGCAAGGATCTATTATGTCACCATGGAGGCCAAGAATCAAATGATTCATTGACATCAAGTGGCCTAAAAGGGCATGGGATGCATTGTGACACCACAGGGGTTAATAGAAGCAAGGATCCATTGTGACCCAATGGAGGCTAATAATCCCAGGATCCCATTTGACACCAGGGGGCGTAAAAGGGCCAGGGATGAATTGTGACAGCATGGGGCCCAATAGAAACAAGGAACCATTATGACACCATGGAGGCCAAGAATCAAATGATTCATTGTGACATCAAGTGGCCTAAAATGGCATGGAATGCATTGTGACACCACAGAGGTTAAGAGAAGCAAGGAACCATTGTTACCCAATGGAGGCTAACAATCTAATGGTCCCTTGTGACACCAATGAGCCTAAAAGGGCCAGGGATGAATTGTGAAAGCATGGGGCCCAATTAAAACCTGGTACAATTATGCCACCATGGAGGCAAAGAATCAAATGATTCATTGTGACATCAAGTGGCCTAAAAGGGCATGGGATGCATTGTGACACCACAGGGGTTAAGAGAAGCAAGGAACCATTGTGACCCAATGCAGGCTAACAATCTAATTATCCATTGTGACACCAGGGGTTGCAATTGGGCCCGGGATGAATTGTGAAAGCATGGGGTACAATAAAAACATGGAAATATTATGACACAATAGAGACCAAGACTCAAATGATTCATTGTAACACCAAGTGGCCTAAAAGGCCATGGGATGCATTGTGACACCACAGGGGCTAAGAGAAGCAAGGAACAATTGTGACCCAATGCAGGCTAACAATCTAATGATCCATTGTGACACCAGGGGGCCTAAAATAGCCAGGGATGGATTGTTACAGCACGGGGACCAATAGAAGCAGGGATCTATTATGTCACCATGGAGGCCAAGAATCTAATGATTCATTGTGACATCAAGTGGCCTAAAAGGGCATGGGATGCATTGTGACACCACAGGGGTTAAGAGAAGCAAGGATCCATTGTGACCCAATGGAGGCTAATAATCCCAGGATCCCATTTGACACCAGGGGGCGTAAAAGGGCCAGGGATGAATTGTGACAGCATGGGGCCCAATAGAAACAAGGAACCATTATGACACCATGGAGGCCAAGAATCAAATGATTCATTGTGACATCAAGTGGCCTAAAATGGCATGGAATGCATTGTGACACCACAGGGGCTAAGAGAAGCAAGGAACCATTGTGACCCAATGGAGGCTAACAATCTAATGGTCCCTTGTGACACCAATGAGCCTAAAAGGGCCAGGGATGAATTGTGAAAGCATGGGGCCCAATTAAAACCTGGTACAATTATGCCACCATGGAGGCCAAAAATCAAATGATTCATTGTGACATCAAGTGGCCTAAAAGGGCATGGGATGCATTGTGACACCACAGGGGTTAAGAGAAGCAAGGATCCATTGTGACCCAAGGCAGGCTAACAATCTTAGAATCCCTTTTGACACCAGGGCGTGCAAAAGGACCACGGATGAATTGTGACAGCATGGGGCCCAATAGAAACAAGGAACCATTATGACACCATGGAGGCCAAGAATCAAATGATTCATTGTGACATCAAGTGGCCTAAAATGGCATGGAATGCATTGTGACACCACAGAGGTTAAGAGAAGCAAGGAACCATTGTGACCCAATGGAGGCTAACAATCTAATGGTCCCTTGTGACACCAATGGGCCTAAAAGGGCCAGGGATGAATTGTGAAAGCATGGGGCCCAATTAAAACCTGGTACAATTATGCCACCATGGAGGCCAAGAATCAAATGATTCATTGTGACATCAAGTGGCCTAAAAGGGCATGGGATGCATTGTGACACCACAGGGGTTAAGAGAAGCAAGGAACCATTGTGACCCAAGGCAGGCTAACAATCTTAGAATGCCTTTTGACACCAGGGGGTGCAAAGGGACCAGGGATGAACTGTGACAGCATGGGGCCCAATAGAAACAAGGAACTATTATGACACCATGGAGGCCAAGAATCAAATGATTCATTGTGACCTCAAGTGGCCTAAAATGGCATGGAATGCATTGTGACACCACAGAGGTTAAGAGAAGCAAGGAACCATTGTGACCCAATGGAGGCTAATAATCCCAGGATCCCATTTGACACCAGGGGGCGTAAAAGGGCCAGGGATGAATTGTGACAGCATGGGGCCCAATAGAAACAAGGAACCCTTATGACACCATGGAGGCCAAGAATCAAATGATTCATTGTGACATCAAGTGGCCTAAAAGGGCATGGGATGCATTGTGACACCACAGGGGTTAAGAGAAGCAAGGATCCATTGTGACCCAATGGAGGCTAATAATCCCAGGATCCCATTTGACACCAGGGGGCGTAAAAGGGCCAGGGATGAATTGTGACAGCAAGGGGACCTATAGAAACAAGGAACCATTATGACACCATGGAGGCAAAGAATCAAATGATTCATTGTGACATCAAGTGGCCTAAAATGGCATGGAATGCATTGTGACACCACAGAGGTTAAGAGAAGCAAGGAACCATTGTGACCCAATGCAGGCTAACAATCTAATGATCCCTTGTGACACCAGGGGGCCTAAAATGGCCAGGGATGGATTGTTACAGCACGGGGACCAATAGAAGCAAGGATCTATTATGTCACCATGGAGGCCAAGAATCAAATGATTCATTGACATCAAGTGGCCTAAAAGGGCATGGGATGCATTGTGACACCACAGGGGTTAATAGAAGCAAGGATCCATTGTGACCCAATGGAGGCTAATAATCCCAGGATCCCATTTGACACCAGGGGGCGTAAAAGGGCCAGGGATGAATTGTGACAGCAAGGGGACCTATAGAAACAAGGAACCATTATGACACCATGGAGGCAAAGAATCAAATGATTCATTGTGACATCAAGTGGCCTAAAATGGCATGGAATGCATTGTGACACCACAGAGGTTAAGAGAAGCAAGGAACCATTGTGACCCAATGCAGGCTAACAATCTAATGATCCCTTGTGACACCAGGGGGCCTAAAATGGCCAGGGATGGATTGTTACAGCACGGGGACCAATAGAAGCAAGGATCTATTATGTCACCATGGAGGCCAAGAATCAAATGATTCATTGACATCAAGTGGCCTAAAAGGGCATGGGATGCATTGTGACACCACAGGGGTTAATAGAAGCAAGGATCCATTGTGACCCAATGGAGGCTAATAATCCCAGGATCCCATTTGACACCAGGGGGCGTAAAAGGGCCAGGGATGAATTGTGACAGCATGGGGCCCAATAGAAACAAGGAACCATTATGACACCATGGAGGCCAAGAATCAAATGATTCATTGTGACATCAAGTGGCCTAAAATGGCATGGAATGCATTGTGACACCACAGAGGTTAAGAGAAGCAAGGAACCATTGTTACCCAATGGAGGCTAACAATCTAATGGTCCCTTGTGACACCAATGAGCCTAAAAGGGCCAGGGATGAATTGTGAAAGCATGGGGCCCAATTAAAACCTGGTACAATTATGCCACCATGGAGGCAAAGAATCAAATGATTCATTGTGACATCAAGTGGCCTAAAAGGGCATGGGATGCATTGTGACACCACAGGGGTTAAGAGAAGCAAGGAACCATTGTGACCCAATGCAGGCTAACAATCTAATTATCCATTGTGACACCAGGGGTTGCAATTGGGCCCGGGATGAATTGTGAAAGCATGGGGTACAATAAAAACATGGAAATATTATGACACAATAGAGACCAAGACTCAAATGATTCATTGTAACACCAAGTGGCCTAAAAGGCCATGGGATGCATTGTGACACCACAGGGGCTAAGAGAAGCAAGGAACAATTGTGACCCAATGCAGGCTAACAATCTAATGATCCCTTGTGACACCAGGGGGCCTAAAATAGCCAGGGATGGATTGTTACAGCACGGGGACCAATAGAAGCAGGGATCTATTATGTCACCATGGAGGCCAAGAATCTAATGATTCATTGTGACATCAAGTGGCCTAAAAGGGCATGGGATGCATTGTGACACCACAGGGGTTAAGAGAAGCAAGGATCCATTGTGACCCAATGGAGGCTAATAATCCCAGGATCCCATTTGACACCAGGGGGCGTAAAAGGGCCAGGGATGAATTGTGACAGCATGGGGCCCAATAGAAACAAGGAACCATTATGACACCATGGAGGCCAAGAATCAAATGATTCATTGTGACATCAAGTGGCCTAAAATGGCATGGAATGCATTGTGACACCACAGAGGTTAAGAGAAGCAAGGAACCATTGTGACCCAATGGAGGCTAACAATCTAATGGTCCCTTGTGACACCAATGAGCCTAAAAGGGCCAGGGATGAATTGTGAAAGCATGGGGCCCAATTAAAACCTGGTACAATTATGCCACCATGGAGGCCAAAAATCAAATGATTCATTGTGACATCAAGTGGCCTAAAAGGGCATGGGATGCATTGTGACACCACAGGGGTTAAGAGAAGCAAGGATCCATTGTGACCCAAGGCAGGCTAACAATCTTAGAATCCCTTTTGACACCAGGGCGTGCAAAAGGACCACGGATGAATTGTGACAGCATGGGGCCCAATAGAAACAAGGAACCATTATGACACCATGGAGGCCAAGAATCAAATGATTCATTGTGACATCAAGTGGCCTAAAATGGCATGGAATGCATTGTGACACCACAGAGGTTAAGAGAAGCAAGGAACCATTGTGACCCAATGGAGGCTAACAATCTAATGGTCCCTTGTGACACCAATGGGCCTAAAACTTCCAGGGATGAATTGTGAAAGCATGGGGCCCAATTAAAACCTGGTACAATTATGCCACCATGGAGGCCAAGAATCAAATGATTCATTGTGACATCAAGTGGCCTAAAAGGGCATGGGATGCATTGTGACACCACAGGGGTTAAGAGAAGCAAGGAACCATTGTGACCCAAGGCAGGCTAACAATCTTAGAATGCCTTTTGACACCAGGGGGTGCAAAAGGACCAGGGATGAACTGTGACAGCATGGGGCCCAATAGAAACAAGGAACTATTATGACACCATGGAGGCCAAGAATCAAATGATTCATTGTGACCTCAAGTGGCCTAAAATGGCATGGAATGCATTGTGACACCACAGAGGTTAAGAGAAGCAAGGAACCATTGTGACCCAATGGAGGCTAATAATCCCAGGATCCCATTTGACACCAGGGGGCGTAAAAGGGCCAGGGATGAATTGTGACAGCATGGGGCCCAATAGAAACAAGGAACCCTTATGACACCATGGAGGCCAAGAATCAAATGATTCATTGTGACATCAAGTGGCCTAAAAGGGCATGGGATGCATTGTGACACCACAGGGGTTAAGAGAAGCAAGGAACCATTGTGACCCAAGGCAGGCTAACAATCTTAGAATCCCTTTTGACACCAGGGGGCGTAAAAGGGCCAGGGATGAATTGTGACAGCATGGGGCCCAATAGAAACAAGGAACCCTTATGACACCATGGAGGCCAAGAATCAAATGATTCATTGTGACATCAAGTGGCCTAAAAGGGCATGGGATGCATTGTGACACCACAGGGGTTAAGAGAAGCAAGGAACCATTGTGACCCAAGGCAGGCTAACAATCTTAGAATCCCTTTTGACACCAGGGGGCGCAAAAGGACCACGGATGAACTGTGACAGCATGGGGACCTATAGAAACAAGGAACCATTATGACACCATGAAGGCCAAGAATCAAATGGTTCATTGTAAGACCAAGTGGCCTAAAAGGGCTTGGAATGCATTGTGACACCACAGAGGTTAAGAGAAGCAAGGAACCATTGTGACCCAATGCAGGCTAACAATCTAATGATCCCTTGTGACACCAGGGGTTGCAATAGGGCCAGGGATGAATTGTGAAAGCATGGGGCACAATAAAAACATGGAAATATTATGACACAATAGAGACCAAGAGTCAAATGATTCATTGTGACATCAAGTGGCCTAAAAGGGCATGGGATGCATTGTGACACCACAGGGGTTAAGAGAAGCAAGGAACCATTGTGACCCAATGGAGGCTAATAATCCCAGGATCCCATTTGACACTAGGGGGCGTAAAAGGGCCAGGGATGAATTGTGACAGCATGGGGCCCAATAGAAACAAGGAACCATTATGCCACCATGGAGGCCAAGAATCAAATGATTCATTGTGACATCAAGTGGCCTAAAATGGCATGGAATGCATTGTGACACCACAGAGGTTAAGAGAAGCAAGGAACCATTGTTACCCAATGGAGGCTAACAATCTAATGGTCCCTTGTGACACCAATGGGCCTAAAAGGGCCAGGGATGAATTGTGAAAGCATGGGGCCCAATTAAAACCTGGTACAATTATGCCACCATGGAGGCCAAAAATGAAATGATTCATTGTGACATCAAGTGGCCTAAAAGGGCATGGGATGCATTGTGACACCACAGGGGCTAAGAGAAGCAAGGAACCATTGTGCCCCAATGCAGGCTAACAATCTAATGATCCCTTGTGACACCAGGGGGCCTAAGATGGCCAGGGATGGATTGTTACAGCACGGGGACCAATAGAAGCAAGGATCTATTATGTCACCATGGAGGCCAAGAATCAAATGATTCATTGACATCAAGTGGCCTAAAAGGGCATGGGATGCATTGTGACACCACAGGGGTTAAGAGAAGCAAGGAACCATTGTGACCCAATGGAGGCTAACAATCTAATGATCCATTGTGACACCAGGGGTTGCAATAGGGCCACGGATGAATTGTGAAAGCATGGGGCACAATAAAAACATGGAAATATTATGACACAATAGAGACCAAGACTCAAATGATTCATTGTAACACCAAGTGGCCTAAAAGGCCATGGGATACATTGTGACACCACAGGGGCTAAGAGAAGCAAGGAACCATTGTGCCCCAATGCAGGCTAACAATCTAATGATCCCTTGTGACACCAGGGGGCCTAAGATGGCCAGGGATGGATTGTTACAGCACGGGGACCAATAGAAGCAAGGATCTATTATGTCACCATGGAGGCCAAGAATCAAATGATTCATTGACATCAAGTGGCCTAAAAGGGCATGGGATGCATTGTGACACCACAGGGGTTAAGAGAAGCAAGGATCCATTGTGACCCAATGGAGGCTAATAATCCCAGGATCCCATTTGACACCAGGGGGCGTAAAAGGGCCAGGGATGAATTGTGACAGCATGGGGCCCAATAGAAACAAGGAACCATTATGACACCATGGAGGCAAAGAATGAAATGATTCATTGTGACATCAAGTGGCCTAAAATGGCATGGAATGCATTGTGACACCACAGAGGTTAAGAGAAGCAAGGAACCATTGTGACCCAATGCAGGCTAACAATCTAATGATCCCTTGTGACACCAGGGGGCCTAAGATGGCCAGGGATGGATTGTTACAGCACGGGGACCAATAGAAGCAAGGATCTATTATGTCACCATGGAGGCCAAGAATCAAATGATTCATTGACATCAAGTGGCCTAAAAGGGCATGGGATGCATTGTGACACCACAGGGGTTAAGAGAAGCAAGGATCCATTGTGACCCAATGGAGGCTAATAATCCCAGGATCCCATTTGACACCAGGGGGCGTAAAAGGGCCAGGGATGAATTGTGACAGCATGGGGCCCAATAGAAACAAGGAACCATTATGACACCATGGAGGCCAAGAATCAAATGATTCATTGTGACATCAAGTGGCCTAAAATGGCATGGAATGCATTGTGACACCACAGAGGTTAAGAGAAGCAAGGAACCATTGTTACCCAATGGAGGCTAACAATCTAATGGTCCCTTGTGACACCAATGAGCCTAAAAGGGCCAGGGATGAATTGTGAAAGCATGGGGCCCAATTAAAACCTGGTACAATTATGCCACCATGGAGGCAAAGAATCAAATGATTCATTGTGACATCAAGTGGCCTAAAAGGGCATGGGATGCATTGTGACACCACAGGGGTTAAGAGAAGCAAGGAACCATTGTGACCCAATGCAGGCTAACAATCTAATGATCCATTGTGACACCAGGGGTTGCAATTGGGCCCGGGATGAATTGTGAAAGCATGTGGCACAATAAAAACATGGAAATATTATGACACAATAGAGACCAAGACTCAAATGATTCATTGTAACACCAAGTGGCCTAAAAGGGCATGGGATGCATTGTGACACCACAGGGGTAAGAGAAGCAAGGAACCATTGTGACCCAATGCAGGCTAACAATCTAATGATCCATTGTGACACCAGGGGGCCTAAAATGGCCCGGGATGGATTGTTACAGCACGGGGACCAATAGAAGCAAGGATCTATTATGTCACCATGGAGTCCAAGAATAAAATGATTCATTGTGACATCAAGTGGCCTAAAAGGGCATGGGATGCATTGTGACACCACAGAGGTTAAGAGAAGCAAGGAACCATTGTGACCCAATGCAGGCTAACAATCTAATGGTCCCTTGTGACACCAATGAGCCTAAAAGGGCCAGGGATGAATTGTGAAAGCATGGGGCCCAATTAAAACCTGGTACAATTATGCCACCATGGAGGCCAAAAATCCAATGATTCATTGTGACATCAAGTGGCCTAAAAGGGCATGGGATGCATTGTGACACCACAGGGGTTAAGAGAAGCAAGGATCCATTGTGACCCAAGGCAGGCTAACAATCTTAGAATCCCTTTTGACACCAGGGGGTGCAAAAGGACCACGGATGAATTGTGACAGCATGGGGCCCAATAGAAACAAGGAACTATTATGACACCATGGAGGCCAAGAATCAAATGATTCATTGTGACATCAAGTGGCCTAAAATGGCATGGAATGCATTGTGACACCACAGAGGTTAAGAGAAGCAAGGAACCATTGTTACCCAATGGAGGCTAACAATCTAATGGTCCCTTGTGACACCAATGGGCCTAAAAGGGCCAGGGATGAATTGTGAAAGCATGGGGCCCAATTAAAACCTGGTACAATTATGCCACCATGGAGGCCAAAAATCCAATGATTCATTGTGACATCAAGTGGCCTAAAAGGGCATGGGATGCATTGTGACACCACAGGGGTTAAGAGAAGCAAGGAACCATTGTGACCCAATGCAGGCTAACAATCTAATGATCCCTTGTGACACCAGGGGGTGCAAAAGGACCAGGGATGAACTGTGACAGCATGGGGCCCAATAGAAACAAGGAACTATTATGACACCATGGAGGCCAAGAATCAAATGATTCATTGTGACATCAAGTGGCCTAAAATGGCATGGAATGCATTGTGACACCACAGAGGTTAAGAGAAGCAAGGAACCATTGTGACCCAATGGAGGCTAATAATCCCAGGATCCCATTTGGCACCAGGGGGCGTAAAAGGGCCAGGGATGAATTGTGACAGCATGGGGCCCAATAGAAACAAGGAACCCTTATGACACCATGGAGGCCAAGAATCAAATGATTCATTGTGACATCAAGTGGCCTAAAATGGCATGGAATGCATTGTGACACCACAGAGCTTAAGAGAAGCAAGGAACCATTGTTACCCAATGGAGGCTAACAATCTAATGGTCCCTTGTGACACCAATGGGCCTAAAAGGGCCAGGGATGAATTGTAAAAGCATGGGGCCCAATTAAAACCTGGTACAATTATGCCACCATGGAGGCCAAAAATGAAATGATTCATTGTGACATCAAGTGGCCTAAAAGGGCATGGGATGCATTGTGACACCACAGGGGTTAAGAGAAGCAAGGAACCATTGTGACCCAAGGCAGGCTAACAATCTTAGAATCCCTTTTGACACCAGGGGGCGCAAAAGGACCACGGATGAACTGTGACAGCATGGGGACCTCTAGAAGCAAGGAACCATTATGACACCATGAAGGCCAAGAATCAAATGGTTCATTGTAAGACCAAGTGGCCTAAAAGGGCTTGGAATGCATTGTGACACCACAGAGGTTAAGAGAAGCAAGGAACCATTGTGACCCAATGCAGGCTAACAATCTAATGATCCATTGTGACACCAGGGGTTGCAATAGGGCCAGGGATGAATTGTGAAAGCATGGGGCACAATAAAAACATGGAAATATTATGACACAATAGAGACCAAGACTCAAATGATTCATTGTAACACCAAGTGGCCTAAAAGGCCATGGGATACATTTTGACACCACAGGGGCTAAGAGAAGCAAGGAACCATTGTGCCCCAATGCAGGCTAACAATCTAATGATCCCTTGTGACACCAGGGGGCCTAAGATGGCCAGGGATGGATTGTTACAGCACGGGGACCAATAGAAGCAAGGATCTATTATGTCACCATGGAGGCCAAGAATCAAATGATTCATTGACATCAAGTGGCCTAAAAGGGCATGGGATGCATTGTGACACCACAGGGGGTAAGAGAAGCAAGGAACCATTGTGACCCAAGGCAGGCTAACAATCTTAGAATCCCTTTTGACACCAGGGGGTGCAAAAGGACCACGGATGAACTGTGACAGCATGGGGACCTATAGAAACAAGGAACCATTATGACACCATGGAGGCCAAGAATCAAATGATTCATTGTGACATCAAGTGGCCTAAAATGGCATGGAATGCATTGTGACACCACAGAGGTTAAGAGAAGCAAGGAACCATTGTGACCCAATGCAGGCTAACAATCTAATGGTCCCTTGTGACACCAATGGGCCTAAAAGGGCCAGGGATGAATTGTGAAAGCATGGGGCCCAATTAAAACCTGGTACAATTATGCCACCATGGAGGCCAAGAATCAAATGATTCATTGTGACATCAAGTGGCCTAAAAGGGCATGGGATGCATTGTGACACCACAGGGGTTAAGAGAAGCAAGGAACCATTGTGACCCAAGGCAGGCTAACAATCTTAGAATGCCTTTTGACAACAGGGGGCGCAAAAGGACCACGGATGAACTGTGACAGCATGGGGCCCAATAGAAACAAGGAACTATTATGACACCATGGAGGCCAAGAATCAAATGATTCATTGTGACATCAAGTGGCCTAAAAGGGCATGGGATGCATTGTGACACCACAGGGGTTAAGAGAAGCAAGGATCCATTGTGACCCAATGGAGGCTAACAATCTAATGGTCACTTGTGACACCAATGAGCCTAAAAGGGCCAGGGATGAATTGTGAAAGCATGGGGCCCAATTAAAACCTGGTACAATTATGCCACCATGGAGGCAAAGAATCAAATGATTCATTGTGACATCAAGTGGCCTAAAAGGGCATGGGATGCATTGTGACACCACAGGGGTTAAGAGAAGCAAGGAACCATTGTGACCCAATGCAGGCTAACAATCTAATGATCCATTGTGACACCAGGGGTTGCAATTGGGCCCGGGATGAATTGTGAAAGCATGTGGCACAATAAAAACATGGAAATATTATGACACAATAGAGACCAAGACTCAAATGATTCATTGTAACACCAAGTGGCCTAAAAGGGCATGGGATGCATTGTGACACCACAGGGGTAAGAGAAGCAAGGAACCATTGTGACCCAATGCAGGCTAACAATCTAATGATCCATTGTGACACCAGGGGGCCTAAAATGGCCCGGGATGGATTGTTACAGCACGGGGACCAATAGAAGCAAGGATCTATTATGTCACCATGGAGTCCAAGAATAAAATGATTCATTGTGACATCAAGTGGCCTAAAAGGGCATGGGATGCATTGTGACACCACAGAGGTTAAGAGAAGCAAGGAACCATTGTGACCCAATGCAGGCTAACAATCTAATGGTCCCTTGTGACACCAATGAGCCTAAAAGGGCCAGGGATGAATTGTGAAAGCATGGGGCCCAATTAAAACCTGGTACAATTATGCCACCATGGAGGCCAAAAATCCAATGATTCATTGTGACATCAAGTGGCCTAAAAGGGCATGGGATGCATTGTGACACCACAGGGGTTAAGAGAAGCAAGGAACCATTGTGACCCAATGCAGGCTAACAATCTAATGATCCCTTGTGACACCAGGGGGTGCAAAAGGACCAGGGATGAACTGTGACAGCATGGGGCCCAATAGAAACAAGGAACTATTATGACACCATGGAGGCCAAGAATCAAATGATTCATTGTGACCTCAAGTGGCCTAAAATGGCATGGAATGCATTGTGACACCACAGAGGTTAAGAGAAGCAAGGAACCATTGTGACCCAATGGAGGCTAATAATCCCAGGATCCCATTTGGCACCAGGGGGCGTAAAAGGGCCAGGGATGAATTGTGACAGCATGGGGCCCAATAGAAACAAGGAACCCTTATGACACCATGGAGGCCAAGAATCAAATGATTCATTGTGACATCAAGTGGCCTAAAATGGCATGGAATGCATTGTGACACCACAGAGCTTAAGAGAAGCAAGGAACCATTGTTACCCAATGGAGGCTAACAATCTAATGGTCCCTTGTGACACCAATGGGCCTAAAAGGGCCAGGGATGAATTGTAAAAGCATGGGGCCCAATTAAAACCTGGTACAATTATGCCACCATGGAGGCCAAAAATGAAATGATTCATTGTGACATCAAGTGGCCTAAAAGGGCATGGGATGCATTGTGACACCACAGGGGTTAAGAGAAGCAAGGAACCATTGTGACCCAAGGCAGGCTAACAATCTTAGAATCCCTTTTGACACCAGGGGGCGCAAAAGGACCACGGATGAACTGTGACAGCATGGGGACCTCTAGAAGCAAGGAACCATTATGACACCATGAAGGCCAAGAATCAAATGGTTCATTGTAAGACCAAGTGGCCTAAAAGGGCTTGGAATGCATTGTGACACCACAGAGGTTAAGAGAAGCAAGGAACCATTGTGACCCAATGCAGGCTAACAATCTAATGATCCATTGTGACACCAGGGGTTGCAATAGGGCCAGGGATGAATTGTGAAAGCATGGGGCACAATAAAAACATGGAAATATTATGACACAATAGAGACCAAGACTCAAATGATTCATTGTAACACCAAGTGGCCTAAAAGGCCATGGGATACATTTTGACACCACAGGGGCTAAGAGAAGCAAGGAACCATTGTGCCCCAATGCAGGCTAACAATCTAATGATCCCTTGTGACACCAGGGGGCCTAAGATGGCCAGGGATGGATTGTTACAGCACGGGGACCAATAGAAGCAAGGATCTATTATGTCACCATGGAGGCCAAGAATCAAATGATTCATTGACATCAAGTGGCCTAAAAGGGCATGGGATGCATTGTGACACCACAGGGGGTAAGAGAAGCAAGGAACCATTGTGACCCAAGGCAGGCTAACAATCTTAGAATCCCTTTTGACACCAGGGGGTGCAAAAGGACCACGGATGAACTGTGACAGCATGGGGACCTATAGAAACAAGGAACCATTATGACACCATGGAGGCCAAGAATCAAATGATTCATTGTGACATCAAGTGGCCTAAAATGGCATGGAATGCATTGTGACACCACAGAGGTTAAGAGAAGCAAGGAACCATTGTGACCCAATGCAGGCTAACAATCTAATGGTCCCTTGTGACACCAATGGGCCTAAAAGGGCCAGGGATGAATTGTGAAAGCATGGGGCCCAATTAAAACCTGGTACAATTATGCCACCATGGAGGCCAAGAATCAAATGATTCATTGTGACATCAAGTGGCCTAAAAGGGCATGGGATGCATTGTGACACCACAGGGGTTAAGAGAAGCAAGGAACCATTGTGACCCAAGGCAGGCTAACAATCTTAGAATGCCTTTTGACAACAGGGGGCGCAAAAGGACCACGGATGAACTGTGACAGCATGGGGCCCAATAGAAACAAGGAACTATTATGACACCATGGAGGCCAAGAATCAAATGATTCATTGTGACATCAAGTGGCCTAAAAGGGCATGGGATGCATTGTGACACCACAGGGGTTAAGAGAAGCAAGGATCCATTGTGACCCAATGGAGGCTAACAATCTAATGGTCACTTGTGACACCAATGAGCCTAAAAGGGCCAGGGATGAATTGTGAAAGCATGGGGCCCAATTAAAACCTGGTACAATTATGCCACCATGGAGGCAAAGAATCAAATGATTCATTGTGACATCAAGTGGCCTAAAAGGGCATGGGATGCATTGTGACACCACAGGGGTTAAGAGAAGCAAGGAACCATTGTGACCCAATGCAGGCTAACAATCTAATGATCCATTGTGACACCAGGGGTTGCAATTGGGCCCGGGATGAATTGTGAAAGCATGTGGCACAATAAAAACATGGAAATATTATGACACAATAGAGACCAAGACTCAAATGATTCATTGTAACACCAAGTGGCCTAAAAGGGCATGGGATGCATTGTGACACCACAGGGGTAAGAGAAGCAAGGAACCATTGTGACCCAATGCAGGCTAACAATCTAATGATCCATTGTGACACCAGGGGGCCTAAAATGGCCCGGGATGGATTGTTACAGCACGGGGACCAATAGAAGCAAGGATCTATTATGTCACCATGGAGTCCAAGAATAAAATGATTCATTGTGACATCAAGTGGCCTAAAAGGGCATGGGATGCATTGTGACACCACAGAGGTTAAGAGAAGCAAGGAACCATTGTGACCCAATGCAGGCTAACAATCTAATGGTCCCTTGTGACACCAATGAGCCTAAAAGGGCCAGGGATGAATTGTGAAAGCATGGGGCCCAATTAAAACCTGGTACAATTATGCCACCATGGAGGCCAAAAATCCAATGATTCATTGTGACATCAAGTGGCCTAAAAGGGCATGGGATGCATTGTGACACCACAGGGGTTAAGAGAAGCAAGGAACCATTGTGACCCAATGCAGGCTAACAATCTAATGATCCCTTGTGACACCAGGGGGTGCAAAAGGACCAGGGATGAACTGTGACAGCATGGGGCCCAATAGAAACAAGGAACTATTATGACACCATGGAGGCCAAGAATCAAATGATTCATTGTGACCTCAAGTGGCCTAAAATGGCATGGAATGCATTGTGACACCACAGAGGTTAAGAGAAGCAAGGAACCATTGTGACCCAATGGAGGCTAATAATCCCAGGATCCCATTTGGCACCAGGGGGCGTAAAAGGGCCAGGGATGAATTGTGACAGCATGGGGCCCAATAGAAACAAGGAACCCTTATGACACCATGGAGGCCAAGAATCAAATGATTCATTGTGACATCAAGTGGCCTAAAATGGCATGGAATGCATTGTGACACCACAGAGCTTAAGAGAAGCAAGGAACCATTGTTACCCAATGGAGGCTAACAATCTAATGGTCCCTTGTGACACCAATGGGCCTAAAAGGGCCAGGGATGAATTGTAAAAGCATGGGGCCCAATTAAAACCTGGTACAATTATGCCACCATGGAGGCCAAAAATGAAATGATTCATTGTGACATCAAGTGGCCTAAAAGGGCATGGGATGCATTGTGACACCACAGGGGTTAAGAGAAGCAAGGAACCATTGTGACCCAAGGCAGGCTAACAATCTTAGAATCCCTTTTGACACCAGGGGGCGCAAAAGGACCACGGATGAACTGTGACAGCATGGGGACCTCTAGAAGCAAGGAACCATTATGACACCATGAAGGCCAAGAATCAAATGGTTCATTGTAAGACCAAGTGGCCTAAAAGGGCTTGGAATGCATTGTGACACCACAGAGGTTAAGAGAAGCAAGGAACCATTGTGACCCAATGCAGGCTAACAATCTAATGATCCATTGTGACACCAGGGGTTGCAATAGGGCCAGGGATGAATTGTGAAAGCATGGGGCACAATAAAAACATGGAAATATTATGACACAATAGAGACCAAGACTCAAATGATTCATTGTAACACCAAGTGGCCTAAAAGGCCATGGGATACATTTTGACACCACAGGGGCTAAGAGAAGCAAGGAACCATTGTGCCCCAATGCAGGCTAACAATCTAATGATCCCTTGTGACACCAGGGGGCCTAAGATGGCCAGGGATGGATTGTTACAGCACGGGGACCAATAGAAGCAAGGATCTATTATGTCACCATGGAGGCCAAGAATCAAATGATTCATTGACATCAAGTGGCCTAAAAGGGCATGGGATGCATTGTGACACCACAGGGGGTAAGAGAAGCAAGGAACCATTGTGACCCAAGGCAGGCTAACAATCTTAGAATCCCTTTTGACACCAGGGGGTGCAAAAGGACCACGGATGAACTGTGACAGCATGGGGACCTATAGAAACAAGGAACCATTATGACACCATGGAGGCCAAGAATCAAATGATTCATTGTGACATCAAGTGGCCTAAAATGGCATGGAATGCATTGTGACACCACAGAGGTTAAGAGAAGCAAGGAACCATTGTGACCCAATGCAGGCTAACAATCTAATGGTCCCTTGTGACACCAATGGGCCTAAAAGGGCCAGGGATGAATTGTGAAAGCATGGGGCCCAATTAAAACCTGGTACAATTATGCCACCATGGAGGCCAAGAATCAAATGATTCATTGTGACATCAAGTGGCCTAAAAGGGCATGGGATGCATTGTGACACCACAGGGGTTAAGAGAAGCAAGGAACCATTGTGACCCAAGGCAGGCTAACAATCTTAGAATGCCTTTTGACAACAGGGGGCGCAAAAGGACCACGGATGAACTGTGACAGCATGGGGCCCAATAGAAACAAGGAACTATTATGACACCATGGAGGCCAAGAATCAAATGATTCATTGTGACATCAAGTGGCCTAAAAGGGCATGGGATGCATTGTGACACCACAGGGGTTAAGAGAAGCAAGGATCCATTGTGACCCAATGGAGGCTAATAATCCCAGGATCCCATTTGACACCAGGGGGCGTAAAAGGGCCAGGGATGAATTGTGACGGCATGGGGCCCAATAGAAACAAGGAACCATTATGCCACCATGGAGGCCAAGAATCAAATGATTCATTGTGACATCAAGTGGCCTAAAATGGCATGGAATGCATTGTGACACCACAGAGGTTAAGAGAAGCAAGTAACCATTGTTACCCAATGGAGGCTAACAATCTAATGGTCCCTTGTGACACCAATGAGCCTAAAAGGGCCAGGGATGAATTGTGAAAGCATGGGGCCCAATTAAAACCTGGTACAATTATGCCACCATGGAGGCCAAAAATGAAATGATTCATTGTGACATCAAGTGGCCTAAAAGGGCATGGGATGCATTGTGACACCACAGGGGTTAAGAGAAGCAAGGAACCATTGTGACCCAAGGCATGCTAACAATCTTAGAATCCCTTTTGACACCAGGGGGTGCAAAAGGACCACGGATGAACTGTGACAGCATGGGGACCTCTAGAAGCAAGGAACCATTATGACACCATGAAGGCCAAGAATCAAATGGTTCATTGTAAGACCAAGTGGCCTAAAAGGGCATGGGATGCATTGTGACACCACAGAGGTTAAGAGAAGCAAGGAACCATTGTGACCCAATGGAGGCTAACAATCTAATGATCCATTGTGACACCAGGGGTTGCAATAGGGCCAGGGATGAATTGTGAAAGCATGGGGCACAATAAAAACATGGAAATATTATGACACAATAGAGACCAAGACTCAAATGATTCATTGTAACACCAAGTGGCCTAAAAGGCCATGGGATGCATTGTGACACCACAGGGGCTAAGAGAAGCAAGGAACCATTGTGACCCAATGCAGGCTAACAATCTAATGATCCCTTGTGACACCAGGGGGCCTAAAATAGCCAGGGATGGATTGTTACAGCACGGGGACCAATAGAAGCAAGGATCTATTATGTCACCATGGAGGCCAAGAATCAAATGATTCATTGTGACATCAAGTGGCCTAAAAGGGCATGGGATGCATTGTGACACCACAGGGGTTAAGAGAAGCAAGGATCCATTGTGACCCAATGGAGGCTAATAATCCCAGGATCCCATTTGACACCAGGGGGCGTAAAAGGGCCAGGGATGAATTGTGACAGCATGGGGCCCAATAGAAACAAGGAGCCATTATGCCACCATGGAGGCCAAGAATCAAATGATTCATTGTGACATCAAGTGGCCTAAAATGGCATGGAATGCATTGTGACACCACAGAGGTTAAGAGAAGCAAGGAACCATTGTTACCCAATGGAGGCTAACAATCTAATGGTCCCTTGTGACACCAATGGGCCTAAAACGGCCAGGGATGAATTGTGAAAGCATGGGGCCCAATTAAAACCTGGTACAATTATGCCACCATGGAGGCCAAAAATGAAATGATTCATTGTGACATCAAGTGGCCTAAAAGGCCATGGGATGCATTGTGACACCACAGGGCTTAAGAGAAGCAAGGAACCATTGTGACCCAAGGCAGGCTAACAATCTTAGAATCCCTTTTGACACCAGGGGGCGCAAAAGGACCACGGATGAACTGTGACAGCATGGGGACCTATAGAAGCAAGGAACCATTATGACACCATGAAGGCCAAGAATCAAATGGTTCATTGTGACATCAAGTGGCCTAAAAGGGCATGGGATGCATTGTGACACCACAGAGGTTAAGAGAAGCAAGGAACCATTGTGACCCAATGCAGGCTAACAATCTAATGATCCATTGTGACACCAGGGGTTGCAATAGGGCCAGGGATGAATTGTGAAAGCATGGGGCACAATAAAAACATGGAAATATTATGACACAATAGAGACCAAGACTCAAATGATTCATTGTAACACCAAGTGGCCTAAAAGGCCATGGGATACATTTTGACACCACAGGGGCTAAGAGAAGCAAGGAACCATTGTGCCCCAATGCAGGCTAACAATCTAATGATCCCTTGTGACACCAGGGGGCCTAAGATGGCCAGGGATGGATTGTTACAGCACGGGGACCAATAGAAGCAAGGATCTATTATGTCACCATGGAGGCCAAGAATCAAATGATTCATTGACATCAAGTGGCCTAAAAGGGCATGGGATGCATTGTGACACCACAGGGGGTAAGAGAAGCAAGGATCCTTTGTGACCCAAGGCAGGCTAACAATGTTAGAATCCCTTTTGACACCAGGGGGTGCAAAAGGACCACGGATGAACTGTGACAGCATGGGGACCTATAGAAACAAGGAACCATTATGACACCATGGAGGCCAAGAATCAAATGATTCATTGTGACATCAAGTGGCCTAAAATGGCATGGAATGCATTGTGACACCACAGAGGTTAAGAGAAGCAAGGAACCATTGTGACCCAATGGAGGCTAACAATCTAATGGTCCCTTGTGACACCAATGGGCCTAAAAGGGCCAGGGATGAATTGTGAAAGCATGGGGCCCAATTAAAACCTGGTACAATTATGCCACCATGGAGGCCAAAAATGAAATGATTCATTGTGACATCAAGTGGCCTAAAAGGGCATGGGATGCATTGTGACACCACAGGGGTTAAGAGAAGCAAGGAACCATTGTGACCCAAGGCAGGCTAACAATCTTAGAATGCCTTTTGACAACAGGGGGCGCAAAAGGACCACGGATGAACTGTGACAGCATGGGGCCCAATAGAAACAAGGAACTATTATGACACCATGGAGGCCAAGAATCAAATGATTCATTGTGACATCATGTGGCCTAAAAGGGCATGGGATGCATTGTGACACCACAGGGGTTAAGAGAAGCAAGGATCCATTGTGACCCAATGGAGGCTAATAATCCCAGGATCCCATTTGACACCAGGGGGCGTAAAAGGGCCAGGGATGAATTGTGACGGCATGGGGCCCAATAGAAACAAGGAACCATTATGCCACCATGGAGGCCAAGAATCAAATGATTCATTGTGACATCAAGTGGCCTAAAATGGCATGGAATGCATTGTGACACCACAGAGGTTAAGAGAAGCAAGGAACCATTGTTACCCAAAGGAGGCTAACAATCTAATGGTCCCTTGTGACACCAATGAGACTAAAAGGGCCAGGGATGAATTGTGAAAGCATGGGGCCCAATTAAAACCTGGTACAATTATGCCACCATGGAGGCCAAAAATGAAATGATTCATTGTGACATCAAGTGGCCTAAAAGGGCATGGGATGCATTGTGACACCACAGGGCTTAAGAGAAGCAAGGAACCATTGTGACCCAAGGCATGCTAACAATCTTAGAATCCCTTTTGACACCAGGGGGTGCAAAAGGACCACGGATGAACTGTGACAGCATGGGGACCTCTAGAAGCAAGGAACCATTATGACACCATGAAGGCCAAGAATCAAATGGTTCATTGTAAGACCAAGTGGCCTAAAAGGTCTTGGAATGCATTGTGACACCACAGAGGTTAAGAGAAGCAAGGAACCATTGTGACCCAATGCAGGCTAACAATCTAATGATCCATTGTGACACCAGGGGTTGCAATAGGGCCAGGGATGAATTGTGAAAGCATGGGGCACAATAAAAACATGGAAATATTATGACACAATAGAGACCAAGACTCAAATGATTCATTGTAACACCAAGTGGCCTAAAAGGCCATGGGATGCATTGTGACACCACAGGGGCTAAGAGAAGCAAGGAACCATTGTGACCCAATGCAGGCTAACAATCTAATGATCCCTTGTGACACCAGGGGGCCTAAAATAGCCAGGGATGGATTGTTACAGCACGGGGACCAATAGAAGCAAGGATCTATTATGTCACCATGGAGGCCAAGAATCAAATGATTCATTGTGACATCAAGTGGCCTAAAAGGGCATGGGATGCATTGTGACACCACAGGGGTTAAGAGAAGCAAGGATCCATTGTGACCCAATGGAGGCTAATAATCCCAGGATCCCATTTGACACCAGGGGGCGTAAAAGGGCCAGGGATGAATTGTGACAGCATGGGGCCCAATAGAAACAAGGAGCCATTATGCCACCATGGAGGCCAAGAATCAAATGATTCATTGTGACATCAAGTGGCCTAAAATGGCATGGAATGCATTGTGACACCACAGAGGTTAAGAGAAGCAAGGAACCATTGTTACCCAATGGAGGCTAACAATCTAATGGTCCCTTGTGACACCAATGGGCCTAAAACGGCCAGGGATGAATTGTGAAAGCATGGGGCCCAATTAAAACCTGGTACAATTATGCCACCATGGAGGCCAAAAATGAAATGATTCATTGTGACATCAAGTGGCCTAAAAGGGCATGGGATGCGTTGTGACACCACAGGGGTTAAGAGAAGCAAGGAACCATTGTGACCCAAGGCAGGCTAACAATCTTAGAATCCCTTTTGACACCAGGGGGTGCAAAAGGACCACGGATGAACTGTGACAGCATGGGGCCCAATAGAAACAAGGAACTATTATGACACCATGGAGGCCAAGAATCAAATGATTCATTGTAAGACCAAGTGGCCTAAAATGGCATGGAATGCATTGTGACACCACAGAGGTTAAGAGAAGCGAGGAACCATTGTTACCCAATGGAGGCTAACAATCTAATGGTCCCTTGTGACACCAATGGGCCTAAAAGGGCCAGGGATGAATTGTGAAAGCATGGGGCCCAATTAAAACCTGGTACAATTATGCCACCATGGAGGCCAAAAATGAAATGATTCATTGTGACATCAAGTGGCCTAAAAGGGCATGGGATGCATTGTGACACCACAGGGGTTAAGAGAAGCAAGGAACCATTGTGACCCAAGGCAGGCTAACAATCTTAGAATCCCTTTTGACACCAGGGGGTGCAAAAGGACCAGGGATGAACTGTGACAGCATGGGGCCCAATAGAAACAAGGAACTATTATGACACCATGGAGGCCAAGAATCAAATGATTCATTGTGACCTCAAGTGGCCTAAAATGGCATGGAATGCATTGTGACACCACAGAGGTTAAGAGAAGCAAGGAACCATTGTGACCCAATGGAGGCTAATAATCCCAGGATCCCATTTGGCACCAGGGGGCGTAAAAGGGCCAGGGATGAATTGTGAAAGCATGGGGCCCAATTAAAACCTGGTACAATTATGCCACCATGGAGGCCAAAAATGAAATGATTCATTGTGACATCAAGTGGCCTAAAAGGCCATGGGATGCATTGTGACACCACAGGGGTTAAGAGAAGCAAGGAACCATTGTGACCCAATGCAGGCTAACAATCTAATGATCCATTGTGACACCAGGGGTTGCAATAGGGCCAGGGATGAATTGTGAAAGCATGGGGCACAATAAAAACATGGAAATATTATGACACAATAGAGACCAAGACTCAAATGATTCATTGTAACACCAAGTGGCCTAAAAGGCCATGGGATACATTTTGACACCACAGGGGCTAAGAGAAGCAAGGAACCATTGTGCCCCAATGCAGGCTAACAATCTAATGATCCCTTGTGACACCAGGGGGCCTAAGATGGCCAGGGATGGATTGTTACAGCACGGGGACCAATAGAAGCAAGGATCTATTATGTCACCATGGAGGCCAAGAATCAAATGATTCATTGACATCAAGTGGCCTAAAAGGGCATGGGATGCATTGTGACACCACAGGGGGTAAGAGAAGCAAGGAACCATTGTGACCCAAGGCAGGCTAACAATCTTAGAATCCCTTTTGACACCAGGGGGTGCAAAAGGACCACGGATGAACTGTGACAGCATGGGGACCTATAGAAACAAGGAACCATTATGACACCATGGAGGCCAAGAATCAAATGATTCATTGTGACATCAAGTGGCCTAAAATGGCATGGAATGCATTGTGACACCACAGAGGTTAAGAGAAGCAAGGAACCATTGTGACCCAATGCAGGCTAACAATCTAATGGTCCCTTGTGACACCAATGGGCCTAAAAGGGCCAGGGATGAATTGTGAAAGCATGGGGCCCAATTAAAACCTGGTACAATTATGCCACCATGGAGGCCAAGAATCACATGATTCATTGTGACATCAAGTGGCCTAAAAGGGCATGGGATGCATTGTGACACCACAGGGGTTAAGAGAAGCAAGGATCCATTGTGACCCAATGGAGGCTAATAATCCCAGGATCCCATTTGACACCAGGGGGCGTAAAAGGGCCAGGGATGAATTGTGACGGCATGGGGCCCAATAGAAACAAGGAACCATTATGCCACCATGGAGGCCAAGAATCAAATGATTCATTGTGACATCAAGTGGCCTAAAATGGCATGGAATGCATTGTGACACCACAGAGGTTAAGAGAAGCAAGGAACCATTGTTACCCAATGCAGGCTAACAATCTAATGGTCCCTTGTGACACCAATGAGCCTAAAAGGGCCAGGGATGAATTGTGAAAGCATGGGGCCCAATTAAAACCTGGTACAATTATGCCACCATGGAGGCCAAAAATGAAATGATTCATTGTGACATCAAGTGGCCTAAAAGGGCATGGGATGCATTGTGACACCACAGGGCTTAAGAGAAGCAAGGAACCATTGTGACCCAAGGCATGCTAACAATCTTAGAATCCCTTTTGACACCAGGGGGTGCAAAAGGACCACGGATGAACTGTGACAGCATGGGGACCTCTAGAAGCAAGGAACCATTATGACACCATGAAGGCCAAGAATCAAATGGTTCATTGTAAGACCAAGTGGCCTAAAAGGTCTTGGAATGCATTGTGACACCACAGAGGTTAAGAGAAGCAAGGAACCATTGTGACCCAATGCAGGCTAACAATCTAATGATCCATTGTGACACCAGGGGTTGCAATAGGGCCAGGGATGAATTCTGAAAGCATGGGGCACAATAAAAACATGGAAATATTATGACACAATAGAGACCAAGACTCAAATGATTCATTGTAACACCAAGTGGCCTAAAAGGCCATGGGATGCATTGTGACACCACAGGGGCTAAGAGAAGCAAGGAACCATTGTGACCCAATGCAGGCTAACAATCTAATGATCCCTTGTGACACCAGGGGGCCTAAAATAGCCAGGGATGGATTGTTACAGCACGGGGACCAATAGAAGCAAGGATCTATTATGTCACCATGGAGGCCAAGAATCAAATGATTCATTGTGACATCAAGTGGCCTAAAAGGGCATGGGATGCATTGTGACACCACAGGGGTTAAGAGAAGCAAGGATCCATTGTGACCCAATGGAGGCTAATAATCCCAGGATCCCATTTGACACCAGGGGGCGTAAAAGGGCCAGGGATGAATTGTGACAGCATGGGGCCCAATAGAAACAAGGAGCCATTATGCCACCATGGAGGCCAAGAATCAAATGATTCATTGTGACATCAAGTGGCCTAAAATGGCATGGAATGCATTGTGACACCACAGAGGTTAAGAGAAGCAAGGAACCATTGTTACCCAATGGAGGCTAACAATCTAATGGTCCCTTGTGACACCAATGGGCCTAAAACGGCCAGGGATGAATTGTGAAAGCATGGGGCCCAATTAAAACCTGGTACAATTATGCCACCATGGAGGCCAAAAATGAAATGATTCATTGTGACATCAAGTGGCCTAAAAGGGCATGGGATGCGTTGTGACACCACAGGGGTTAAGAGAAGCAAGGAACCATTGTGACCCAAGGCAGGCTAACAATCTTAGAATCCCTTTTGACACCAGGGGGTGCAAAAGGACCACGGATGAACTGTGACAGCATGGGGCCCAATAGAAACAAGGAACTATTATGACACCATGGAGGCCAAGAATCAAATGATTCATTGTAAGACCAAGTGGCCTAAAATGGCATGGAATGCATTGTGACACCACAGAGGTTAAGAGAAGCGAGGAACCATTGTTACCCAATGGAGGCTAACAATCTAATGGTCCCTTGTGACACCAATGGGCCTAAAAGGGCCAGGGATGAATTGTGAAAGCATGGGGCCCAATTAAAACCTGGTACAATTATGCCACCATGGAGGCCAAAAATCAAATGATTCATTGTGACATCAAGTGGCCTAAAAGGGCATGGGATGCATTGTGACACCACAGGGGTTAAGAGAAGCAAGGAACCATTGTGACCCAAGGCAGGCTAACAATCTTAGAATCCCTTTTGACACCAGGGGGTGCAAAAGGACCAGGGATGAACTGTGACAGCATGGGGCCCAATAGAAACAAGGAACTATTATGACACCATGGAGGCCAAGAATCAAATGATTCATTGTGACCTCAAGTGGCCTAAAATGGCATGGAATGCATTGTGACACCACAGAGGTTAAGAGAAGCAAGGAACCATTGTGACCCAATGGAGGCTAATAATCCCAGGATCCCATTTGGCACCAGGGGGCGTAAAAGGGCCAGGGATGAATTGTGAAAGCATGGGGCCCAATTAAAACCTGGTACAATTATGCCACCATGGAGGCCAAAAATGAAATGATTCATTGTGACATCAAGTGGCCTAAAAGGCCATGGGATGCATTGTGACACCACAGGGGTTAAGAGAAGCAAGGAACCATTGTGACCCAATGCAGGCTAACAATCTAATGATCCATTGTGACACCAGGGGTTGCAATAGGGCCAGGGATGAATTGTGAAAGCATGGGGCACAATAAAAACATGGAAATATTATGACACAATAGAGACCAAGACTCAAATGATTCATTGTAACACCAAGTGGCCTAAAAGGCCATGGGATACATTTTGACACCACAGGGGCTAAGAGAAGCAAGGAACCATTGTGCCCCAATGCAGGCTAACAATCTAATGATCCCTTGTGACACCAGGGGGCCTAAGATGGCCAGGGATGGATTGTTACAGCACGGGGACCAATAGAAGCAAGGATCTATTATGTCACCATGGAGGCCAAGAATCAAATGATTCATTGACATCAAGTGGCCTAAAAGGGCATGGGATGCATTGTGACACCACAGGGGGTAAGAGAAGCAAGGAACCATTGTGACCCAAGGCAGGCTAACAATCTTAGAATCCCTTTTGACACCAGGGGGTGCAAAAGGACCACGGATGAACTGTGACAGCATGGGGACCTATAGAAACAAGGAACCATTATGACACCATGGAGGCCAAGAATCAAATGATTCATTGTGACATCAAGTGGCCTAAAATGGCATGGAATGCATTGTGACACCACAGAGGTTAAGAGAAGCAAGGAACCATTGTGACCCAATGCAGGCTAACAATCTAATGGTCCCTTGTGACACCAATGGGCCTAAAACGGCCAGGGATGAATTGTGAAAGCATGGGGCCCAATTAAAACCTGGTACAATTATGCCACCATGGAGGCCAAGAATCACATGATTCATTGTGACATCAAGTGGCCTAAAAGGGCATGGGATGCATTGTGACACCACAGGGGTTAAGAGAAGCAAGGATCCATTGTGACCCAATGGAGGCTAATAATCCCAGGATCCCATTTGACACCAGGGGGCGTAAAAGGGCCAGGGATGAATTGTGACGGCATGGGGCCCAATAGAAACAAGGAACCATTATGCCACCATGGAGGCCAAGAATCAAATGATTCATTGTGACATCAAGTGGCCTAAAATGGCATGGAATGCATTGTGACACCACAGAGGTTAAGAGAAGCAAGGAACCATTGTTACCCAATGGAGGCTAACAATCTAATGGTCCCTTGTGACACCAATGAGCCTAAAAGGGCCAGGGATGAATTGTGAAAGCATGGGGCCCAATTAAAACCTGGTACAATTATGCCACCATGGAGGCCAAAAATGAAATGATTCATTGTGACATCAAGTGGCCTAAAAGGGCATGGGATGCATTGTGACACCACAGGGCTTAAGAGAAGCAAGGAACCATTGTGACCCAAGGCATGCTAACAATCTTAGAATCCCTTTTGACACCAGGGGGTGCAAAAGGACCACGGATGAACTGTGACAGCATGGGGACCTCTAGAAGCAAGGAACCATTATGACACCATGAAGGCCAAGAATCAAATGGTTCATTGTAAGACCAAGTGGCCTAAAAGGTCTTGGAATGCATTGTGACACCACAGAGGTTAAGAGAAGCAAGGAACCATTGTGACCCAATGCAGGCTAACAATCTAATGATCCATTGTGACACCAGGGGTTGCAATAGGGCCAGGGATGAATTGTGAAAGCATGGGGCACAATAAAAACATGGAAATATTATGACACAATAGAGACCAAGACTCAAATGATTCATTGTAACACCAAGTGGCCTAAAAGGCCATGGGATGCATTGTGACACCACAGGGGCTAAGAGAAGCAAGGAACCATTGTGACCCAATGCAGGCTAACAATCTAATGATCCCTTGTGACACCAGGGGGCCTAAAATAGCCAGGGATGGATTGTTACAGCACGGGGACCAATAGAAGCAAGGATCTATTATGTCACCATGGAGGCCAAGAATCAAATGATTCATTGTGACATCAAGTGGCCTAAAAGGGCATGGGATGCATTGTGACACCACAGGGGTTAAGAGAAGCAAGGATCCATTGTGACCCAATGGAGGCTAATAATCCCAGGATCCCATTTGACACCAGGGGGCGTAAAAGGGCCAGGGATGAATTGTGACA
Organism: Cinclus cinclus; assembly: GCF_963662255.1. NCBI lineage: Eukaryota > Metazoa > Chordata > Aves > Passeriformes > Cinclidae > Cinclus > Cinclus cinclus. Next base: position 126,925 of record NW_026912241.1, on the reverse strand, counting down.
GCATGGGGCCCAATAGAAACAAGGAGCCATTATGCCACCATGGAGGCCAAGAATCAAATGATTCATTGTGACATCAAGTGGCCTAAAATGGCATGGAATGCATTGTGACACCACAGAGGTTAAGAGAAGCAAGGAACCATTGTTACCCAATGGAGGCTAACAATCTAATGGTCCCTTGTGACACCAATGGGCCTAAAAGGGCCAGGGATGAATTGTGAAAGCATGGGGCCCAATTAAAACCTGGTACAATTATGCCACCATGGAGGCCAAAAATGAAATGATTCATTGTGACATCAAGTGGCCTAAAAGGGCATGGGATGCATTGTGACACCACAGGGGTTAAGAGAAGCAAGGAACCATTGTGACCCAAGGCAGGCTAACAATCTTAGAATCCCTTTTGACACCAGGGGGCGCAAAAGGACCACGGATGAACTGTGACAGCATGGGGACCTATAGAAGCAAGGAACCATTATGACACCATGAAGGCCAAGAATCAAATGGTTCATTGTGACATCAAGTGGCCTAAAAGGGCATGGGATGCATTGTGACACCACAGAGGTTAAGAGAAGCAAGGAACCATTGTGACCCAATGCAGGCTAACAATCTAATGATCCATTGTGACACCAGGGGTTGCAATAGGGCCAGGGATGAATTGTGAAAGCATGGGGCACAATAAAAACATGGAAATATTATGACACAATAGAGACCAAGACTCAAATGATTCATTGTAACACCAAGTGGCCTAAAAGGCCATGGGATACATTTTGACACCACAGGGGCTAAGAGAAGCAAGGAACCATTGTGCCCCAATGCAGGCTAACAATCTAATGATCCCTTGTGACACCAGGGGGCCTAAGATGGCCAGGGATGGATTGTTACAGCACGGGGACCAATAGAAGCAAGGATCTATTATGTCACCATGGAGGCCAAGAATCAAATGATTCATTGACATCAAGTGGCCTAAAAGGGCATGGGATGCATTGTGACACCACAGGGGGTAAGAGAAGCAAGGATCCTTTGTGACCCAAGGCAGGCTAACAATGTTAGAATCCCTTTTGACACCAGGGGGTGCAAAAGGACCACGGATGAACTGTGACAGCATGGGGACCTATAGAAGCAAGGAACCATTATGACACCATGGAGGCCAAGAATCAAATGATTCATTGTGACATCAAGTGGCCTAAAATGGCATGGAATGCATTGTGACACCACAGAGGTTAAGAGAAGCAAGGAACCATTGTGACCCAATGCAGGCTAACAATCTAATGGTCCCTTGTGACACCAATGGGCCTAAAAGGGCCAGGGATGAATTGTGAAAGCATGGGGCCCAATTAAAACCTGGTACAATTATGCCACCATGGAGGCCAAAAATGAAATGATTCATTGTGACATCAAGTGGCCTAAAAGGGCATGGGATGCATTGTGACACCACAGGGGTTAAGAGAAGCAAGGAACCATTGTGACCCAAGGCAGGCTAACAATCTTAGAATGCCTTTTGACAACAGGGGGCGCAAAAGGACCACGGATGAACTGTGACAGCATGGGGCCCAATAGAAACAAGGAACTATTATGACACCATGGAGGCCAAGAATCAAATGATTCATTGTGACATCAAGTGGCCTAAAAGGGCATGGGATGCATTGTGACACCACAGGGGTTAAGAGAAGCAAGGATCCATTGTGACCCAATGGAGGCTAATAATCCCAGGATCCCATTTGACACCAGGGGGCGTAAAAGGGCCAGGGATGAATTGTGACGGCATGGGGCCCAATAGAAACAAGGAACCATTATGACACCATGGAGGCCAAGAATCAAATGATTCATTGTGACATCAAGTGGCCTAAAATGGCATGGAATGCATTGTGACACCACAGAGGTTAAGAGAAGCAAGGAACCATTGTTACCCAAAGGAGGCTAACAATCTAATGGTCCCTTGTGACACCAATGAGACTAAAAGGGCCAGGGATGAATTGTGAAAGCATGGGGCCCAATTAAAACCTGGTACAATTATGCCACCATGGAGGCCAAAAATGAAATGATTCATTGTGACATCAAGTGGCCTAAAAGGGCATGGGATGCATTGTGACACCACAGGGCTTAAGAGAAGCAAGGAACCATTGTGACCCAAGGCAGGCTAACAATCTTAGAATCCCTTTTGACACCAGGGGGTGCAAAAGGACCACGGATGAACTGTGACAGCATGGGGACCTCTAGAAGCAAGGAACCATTATGACACCATGAAGGCCAAGAATCAAATGGTTCATTGTAAGACCAAGTGGCCTAAAAGGTCTTGGAATGCATTGTGACACCACAGAGGTTAAGAGAAGCAAGGAACCATTGTGACCCAATGCAGGCTAACAATCTAATGATCCATTGTGACACCAGGGGTTGCAATAGGGCCAGGGATGAATTGTGAAAGCATGGGGCACAATAAAAACATGGAAATATTATGACACAATAGAGACCAAGACTCAAATGATTCATTGTAACACCAAGTGGCCTAAAAGGCCATGGGATGCATTGTGACACCACAGGGGCTAAGAGAAGCAAGGAACCATTGTGACCCAATGCAGGCTAACAATCTAATGATCCCTTGTGACACCAGGGGGCCTAAAATAGCCAGGGATGGATTGTTACAGCACGGGGACCAATAGAAGCAAGGATCTATTATGTCACCATGGAGGCCAAGAATCAAATGATTCATTGTGACATCAAGTGGCCTAAAAGGGCATGGGATGCATTGTGACACCACAGGGGTTAAGAGAAGCAAGGATCCATTGTGACCCAATGGAGGCTAATAATCCCAGGATCCCATTTGACACCAGGGGGCGTAAAAGGGCCAGGGATGAATTGTGACAGCATGGGGCCCAATAGAAACAAGGAGCCATTATGCCACCATGGAGGCCAAGAATCAAATGATTCATTGTGACATCAAGTGGCCTAAAATGGCATGGAATGCATTGTGACACCACAGAGGTTAAGAGAAGCAAGGAACCATTGTTACCCAATGGAGGCTAACAATCTAATGGTCCCTTGTGACACCAATGGGCCTAAAACGGCCAGGGATGAATTGTGAAAGCATGGGGCCCAATTAAAACCTGGTACAATTATGCCACCATGGAGGCCAAAAATGAAATGATTCATTGTGACATCAAGTGGCCTAAAAGGGCATGGGATGCGTTGTGACACCACAGGGGTTAAGAGAAGCAAGGAACCATTGTGACCCAAGGCAGGCTAACAATCTTAGAATCCCTTTTGACACCAGGGGGTGCAAAAGGACCACGGATGAACTGTGAGAGCATGGGGCCCAATAGAAACAAGGAACTATTATGACACCATGGAGGCCAAGAATCAAATGATTCATTGTAAGACCAAGTGGCCTAAAATGGCATGGAATGCATTGTGACACCACAGAGGTTAAGAGAAGCGAGGAACCATTGTTACCCAATGGAGGCTAACAATCTAATGGTCCCTTGTGACACCAATGGGCCTAAAAGGGCCAGGGATGAATTGTGAAAGCATGGGGCCCAATTAAAACCTGGTACAATTATGCCACCATGGAGGCCAAAAATCAAATGATTCATTGTGACATCAAGTGGCCTAAAAGGGCATGGGATGCATTGTGACACCACAGGGGTTAAGAGAAGCAAGGAACCATTGTGACCCAAGGCAGGCTAACAATCTTAGAATCCCTTTTGACACCAGGGGGTGCAAAAGGACCAGGGATGAACTGTGACAGCATGGGGCCCAATAGAAACAAGGAACTATTATGACACCATGGAGGCCAAGAATCAAATGATTCATTGTGACCTCAAGTGGCCTAAAATGGCATGGAATGCATTGTGACACCACAGAGGTTAAGAGAAGCAAGGAACCATTGTGACCCAATGGAGGCTAATAATCCCAGGATCCCATTTGGCTCCAGGGGGCGTAAAAGGGCCAGGGATGAATTGTGAAAGCATGGGGCCCAATTAAAACCTGGTACAATTATGCCACCATGGAGGCCAAAAATGAAATGATTCATTGTGACATCAAGTGGCCTAAAAGGCCATGGGATGCATTGTGACACCACAGGGGTTAAGAGAAGCAAGGAACCATTGTGACCCAATGCAGGCTAACAATCTAATGATCCATTGTGACACCAGGGGTTGCAATAGGGCCAGGGATGAATTGTGAAAGCATGGGGCACAATAAAAACATGGAAATATTATGACACAATAGAGACCAAGACTCAAATGATTCATTGTAACACCAAGTGGCCTAAAAGGCCATGGGATACATTTTGACACCACAGGGGCTAAGAGAAGCAAGGAACCATTGTGCCCCAATGCAGGCTAACAATCTAATGATCCCTTGTGACACCAGGGGGCCTAAGATGGCCAGGGATGGATTGTTACAGCACGGGGACCAATAGAAGCAAGGATCTATTATGTCACCATGGAGGCCAAGAATCAAATGATTCATTGACATCAAGTGGCCTAAAAGGGCATGGGATGCATTGTGACACCACAGGGGGTAAGAGAAGCAAGGAACCATTGTGACCCAAGGCAGGCTAACAATCTTAGAATCCCTTTTGACACCAGGGGGTGCAAAAGGACCACGGATGAACTGTGACAGCATGGGGACCTATAGAAACAAGGAACCATTATGACACCATGGAGGCCAAGAATCAAATGATTCATTGTGACATCAAGTGGCCTAAAATGGCATGGAATGCATTGTGACACCACAGAGGTTAAGAGAAGCAAGGAACCATTGTGACCCAATGCAGGCTAACAATCTAATGGTCCCTTGTGACACCAATGGGCCTAAAAGGGCCAGGGATGAATTGTGAAAGCATGGGGCCCAATTAAAACCTGGTACAATTATGCCACCATGGAGGCCAAGAATCAAATGATTCATTGTGACATCAAGTGGCCTAAAAGGGCATGGGATGCATTGTGACACCACAGGGGTTAAGAGAAGCAAGGAACCATTGTGACCCAAGGCAGGCTAACAATCTTAGAATGCCTTTTGACAACAGGGGGCGCAAAAGGACCACGGATGAACTGTGACAGCATGGGGCCCAATAGAAACAAGGAACTATTATGACACCATGGAGGCCAAGAATCAAATGATTCATTGTGACATCAAGTGGCCTAAAAGGGCATGGGATGCATTGTGACACCACAGGGGTTAAGAGAAGCAAGGATCCATTGTGACCCAATGGAGGCTAATAATCCCAGGATCCCATTTGACACCAGGGGGCGTAAAAGGGCCAGGGATGAATTGTGACGGCATGGGGCCCAATAGAAACAAGGAACCATTATGCCACCATGGAGGCCAAGAATCAAATGATTCATTGTGACATCAAGTGGCCTAAAATGGCATGGAATGCATTGTGACACCACAGAGGTTAAGAGAAGCAAGTAACCATTGTTACCCAATGGAGGCTAACAATCTAATGGTCCCTTGTGACACCAATGAGCCTAAAAGGGCCAGGGATGAATTGTGAAAGCATGGGGCCCAATTAAAACCTGGTACAATTATGCCACCATGGAGGCCAAAAATGAAATGATTCATTGTGACATCAAGTGGCCTAAAAGGGCATGGGATGCATTGTGACACCACAGGGGTTAAGAGAAGCAAGGAACCATTGTGACCCAAGGCATGCTAACAATCTTAGAATCCCTTTTGACACCAGGGGGTGCAAAAGGACCACGGATGAACTGTGACAGCATGGGGACCTCTAGAAGCAAGGAACCATTATGACACCATGAAGGCCAAGAATCAAATGGTTCATTGTAAGACCAAGTGGCCTAAAAGGTCTTGGAATGCATTGTGACACCACAGAGGTTAAGAGAAGCAAGGAACCATTGTGACCCAATGCAGGCTAACAATCTAATGATCCATTGTGACACCAGGGGTTGCAATAGGGCCAGGGATGAATTGTGAAAGCATGGGGCACAATAAAAACATGGAAATATTATGACACAATAGAGACCAAGACTCAAATGATTCATTGTAACACCAAGTGGCCTAAAAGGCCATGGGATGCATTGTGACACCACAGGGGCTAAGAGAAGCAAGGAACCATTGTGACCCAATGCAGGCTAACAATCTAATGATCCCTTGTGACACCAGGGGGCCTAAAATAGCCAGGGATGGATTGTTACAGCACGGGGACCAATAGAAGCAAGGATCTATTATGTCACCATGGAGGCCAAGAATCAAATGATTCATTGTGACATCAAGTGGCCTAAAAGGGCATGGGATGCATTGTGACACCACAGGGGTTAAGAGAAGCAAGGATCCATTGTGACCCAATGGAGGCTAATAATCCCAGGATCCCATTTGACACCAGGGGGCGTAAAAGGGCCAGGGATGAATTGTGACAGCATGGGGCCCAATAGAAACAAGGAGCCATTATGCCACCATGGAGGCCAAGAATCAAATGATTCATTGTGACATCAAGTGGCCTAAAATGGCATGGAATGCATTGTGACACCACAGAGGTTAAGAGAAGCAAGGAACCATTGTTACCCAATGGAGGCTAACAATCTAATGGTCCCTTGTGACACCAATGGGCCTAAAACGGCCAGGGATGAATTGTGAAAGCATGGGGCCCAATTAAAACCTGGTACAATTATGCCACCATGGAGGCCAAAAATGAAATGATTCATTGTGACATCAAGTGGCCTAAAAGGCCATGGGATGCATTGTGACACCACAGGGGTTAAGAGAAGCAAGGAACCATTGTGACCCAAGGCAGGCTAACAATCTTAGAATCCCTTTTGACACCAGGGGGCGCAAAAGGACCACGGATGAACTGTGACAGCATGGGGACCTATAGAAGCAAGGAACCATTATGACACCATGAAGGCCAAGAATCAAATGGTTCATTGTGACATCAAGTGGCCTAAAAGGGCATGGGATGCATTGTGACACCACAGAGGTTAAGAGAAGCAAGGAACCATTGTGACCCAATGCAGGCTAACAATCTAATGATCCATTGTGACACCAGGGGTTGCAATAGGGCCAGGGATGAATTGTGAAAGCATGGGGCACAATAAAAACATGGAAATATTATGACACAATAGAGACCAAGACTCAAATGATTCATTGTAACACCAAGTGGCCTAAAAGGCCATGGGATACATTTTGACACCACAGGGGCTAAGAGAAGCAAGGAACCATTGTGCCCCAATGCAGGCTAACAATCTAATGATCCCTTGTGACACCAGGGGGCCTAAGATGGCCAGGGATGGATTGTTACAGCACGGGGACCAATAGAAGCAAGGATCTATTATGTCACCATGGAGGCCAAGAATCAAATGATTCATTGACATCAAGTGGCCTAAAAGGGCATGGGATGCATTGTGACACCACAGGGGGTAAGAGAAGCAAGGATCCTTTGTGACCCAAGGCAGGCTAACAATGTTAGAATCCCTTTTGACACCAGGGGGTGCAAAAGGACCACGGATGAACTGTGACAGCATGGGGACCTATAGAAACAAGGAACCATTATGACACCATGGAGGCCAAGAATCAAATGATTCATTGTGACATCAAGTGGCCTAAAATGGCATGGAATGCATTGTGACACCACAGAGGTTAAGAGAAGCAAGGAACCATTGTGACCCAATGCAGGCTAACAATCTAATGGTCCCTTGTGACACCAATGGGCCTAAAAGGGCCAGGGATGAATTGTGAAAGCATGGGGCCCAATTAAAACCTGGTACAATTATGCCACCATGGAGGCCAAGAATCAAATGATTCATTGTGACATCAAGTGGCCTAAAAGGGCATGGGATGCATTGTGACACCACAGGGGTTAAGAGAAGCAAGGAACCATTGTGACCCAAGGCAGGCTAACAATCTTAGAATGCCTTTTGACAACAGGGGGCGCAAAAGGACCACGGATGAACTGTGACAGCATGGGGCCCAATAGAAACAAGGAACTATTATGACACCATGGAGGCCAAGAATCAAATGATTCATTGTGACATCAAGTGGCCTAAAAGGGCATGGGATGCATTGTGACACCACAGGGGTTAAGAGAAGCAAGGATCCATTGTGACCCAATGGAGGCTAATAATCCCAGGATCCCATTTGACACCAGGGGGCGTAAAAGGGCCAGGGATGAATTGTGACGGCATGGGGCCCAATAGAAACAAGGAACCATTATGCCACCATGGAGGCCAAGAATCAAATGATTCATTGTGACATCAAGTGGCCTAAAATGGCATGGAATGCATTGTGACACCACAGAGGTTAAGAGAAGCAAGTAACCATTGTTACCCAATGGAGGCTAACAATCTAATGGTCCCTTGTGACACCAATGAGCCTAAAAGGGCCAGGGATGAATTGTGAAAGCATGGGGCCCAATTAAAACCTGGTACAATTATGCCACCATGGAGGCCAAAAATGAAATGATTCATTGTGACATCAAGTGGCCTAAAAGGGCATGGGATGCATTGTGACACCACAGGGGTTAAGAGAAGCAAGGAACCATTGTGACCCAAGGCATGCTAACAATCTTAGAATCCCTTTTGACACCAGGGGGTGCAAAAGGACCACGGATGAACTGTGACAGCATGGGGACCTCTAGAAGCAAGGAACCATTATGACACCATGAAGGCCAAGAATCAAATGGTTCATTGTAAGACCAAGTGGCCTAAAAGGTCTTGGAATGCATTGTGACACCACAGAGGTTAAGAGAAGCAAGGAACCATTGTGACCCAATGCAGGCTAACAATCTAATGATCCATTGTGACACCAGGGGTTGCAATAGGGCCAGGGATGAATTGTGAAAGCATGGGGCACAATAAAAACATGGAAATATTATGACACAATAGAGACCAAGACTCAAATGATTCATTGTAACACCAAGTGGCCTAAAAGGCCATGGGATGCATTGTGACACCACAGGGGCTAAGAGAAGCAAGGAACCATTGTGACCCAATGCAGGCTAACAATCTAATGATCCCTTGTGACACCAGGGGGCCTAAAATAGCCAGGGATGGATTGTTACAGCACGGGGACCAATAGAAGCAAGGATCTATTATGTCACCATGGAGGCCAAGAATCAAATGATTCATTGTGACATCAAGTGGCCTAAAAGGGCATGGGATGCATTGTGACACCACAGGGGTTAAGAGAAGCAAGGATCCATTGTGACCCAATGGAGGCTAATAATCCCAGGATCCCATTTGACACCAGGGGGCGTAAAAGGGCCAGGGATGAATTGTGACAGCATGGGGCCCAATAGAAACAAGGAGCCATTATGCCACCATGGAGGCCAAGAATCAAATGATTCATTGTGACATCAAGTGGCCTAAAATGGCATGGAATGCATTGTGACACCACAGAGGTTAAGAGAAGCAAGGAACCATTGTTACCCAATGGAGGCTAACAATCTAATGGTCCCTTGTGACACCAATGAGCCTAAAACGGCCAGGGATGAATTGTGAAAGCATGGGGCCCAATTAAAACCTGGTACAATTATGCCACCATGGAGGCCAAAAATGAAATGATTCATTGTGACATCAAGTGGCCTAAAAGGCCATGGGATGCATTGTGACACCACAGGGGTTAAGAGAAGCAAGGAACCATTGTGACCCAAGGCAGGCTAACAATCTTAGAATCCCTTTTGACACCAGGGGGCGCAAAAGGACCACGGATGAACTGTGACAGCATGGGGACCTATAGAAGCAAGGAACCATTATGACACCATGAAGGCCAAGAATCAAATGATTCATTGTGACATCAAGTGGCCTAAAAGGGCATGGGATGCATTGTGACACCACAGAGGTTAAGAGAAGCAAGGAACCATTGTGACCCAATGCAGGCTAACAATCTAATGATCCATTGTGACACCAGGGGTTGCAATAGGGCCAGGGATGAATTGTGAAAGCATGGGGCACAATAAAAACATGGAAATATTATGACACAATAGAGACCAAGACTCAAATGATTCATTGTAACACCAAGTGGCCTAAAAGGCCATGGGATACATTTTGACACCACAGGGGCTAAGAGAAGCAAGGAACCATTGTGCCCCAATGCAGGCTAACAATCTAATGATCCCTTGTGACACCAGGGGGCCTAAGATGGCCAGGGATGGATTGTTACAGCACGGGGACCAATAGAAGCAAGGATCTATTATGTCACCATGGAGGCCAAGAATCAAATGATTCATTGACATCAAGTGGCCTAAAAGGGCATGGGATGCATTGTGACACCACAGGGGGTAAGAGAAGCAAGGATCCTTTGTGACCCAAGGCAGGCTAACAATGTTAGAATCCCTTTTGACACCAGGGGGTGCAAAAGGACCACGGATGAACTGTGACAGCATGGGGACCTATAGAAGCAAGGAACCATTATGACACCATGGAGGCCAAGAATCAAATGATTCATTGTGACATCAAGTGGCCTAAAATGGCATGGAATGCATTGTGACACCACAGAGGTTAAGAGAAGCAAGGAACCATTGTGACCCAATGCAGGCTAACAATCTAATGGTCCCTTGTGACACCAATGGGCCTAAAAGGGCCAGGGATGAATTGTGAAAGCATGGGGCCCAATTAAAACCTGGTACAATTATGCCACCATGGAGGCCAAAAATGAAATGATTCATTGTGACATCAAGTGGCCTAAAAGGGCATGGGATGCATTGTGACACCACAGGGGTTAAGAGAAGCAAGGAACCATTGTGACCCAAGGCAGGCTAACAATCTTAGAATGCCTTTTGACAACAGGGGGCGCAAAAGGACCACGGATGAACTGTGACAGCATGGGGCCCAATAGAAACAAGGAACTATTATGACACCATGGAGGCCAAGAATCAAATGATTCATTGTGACATCATGTGGCCTAAAAGGGCATGGGATGCATTGTGACACCACAGGGGTTAAGAGAAGCAAGGATCCATTGTGACCCAATGGAGGCTAATAATCCCAGGATCCCATTTGACACCAGGGGGCGTAAAAGGGCCAGGGATGAATTGTGACGGCATGGGGCCCAATAGAAACAAGGAACCATTATGACACCATGGAGGCCAAGAATCAAATGATTCATTGTGACATCAAGTGGCCTAAAATGGCATGGAATGCATTGTGACACCACAGAGGTTAAGAGAAGCAAGGAACCATTGTTACCCAAAGGAGGCTAACAATCTAATGGTCCCTTGTGACACCAATGAGACTAAAAGGGCCAGGGATGAATTGTGAAAGCATGGGGCCCAATTAAAACCTGGTACAATTATGCCACCATGGAGGCCAAAAATGAAATGATTCATTGTGACATCAAGTGGCCTAAAAGGGCATGGGATGCATTGTGACACCACAGGGCTTAAGAGAAGCAAGGAACCATTGTGACCCAAGGCAGGCTAACAATCTTAGAATCCCTTTTGACACCAGGGGGTGCAAAAGGACCACGGATGAACTGTGACAGCATGGGGACCTCTAGAAGCAAGGAACCATTATGACACCATGAAGGCCAAGAATCAAATGGTTCATTGTAAGACCAAGTGGCCTAAAAGGTCTTGGAATGCATTGTGACACCACAGAGGTTAAGAGAAGCAAGGAACCATTGTGACCCAATGCAGGCTAACAATCTAATGATCCATTGTGACACCAGGGGTTGCAATAGGGCCAGGGATGAATTGTGAAAGCATGGGGCACAATAAAAACATGGAAATATTATGACACAATAGAGACCAAGACTCAAATGATTCATTGTAACACCAAGTGGCCTAAAAGGCCATGGGATGCATTGTGACACCACAGGGGCTAAGAGAAGCAAGGAACCATTGTGACCCAATGCAGGCTAACAATCTAATGATCCCTTGTGACACCAGGGGGCCTAAAATAGCCAGGGATGGATTGTTACAGCACGGGGACCAATAGAAGCAAGGATCTATTATGTCACCATGGAGGCCAAGAATCAAATGATTCATTGTGACATCAAGTGGCCTAAAAGGGCATGGGATGCATTGTGACACCACAGGGGTTAAGAGAAGCAAGGATCCATTGTGACCCAATGGAGGCTAATAATCCCAGGATCCCATTTGACACCAGGGGGCGTAAAAGGGCCAGGGATGAATTGTGACAGCATGGGGCCCAATAGAAACAAGGAGCCATTATGCCACCATGGAGGCCAAGAATCAAATGATTCATTGTGACATCAAGTGGCCTAAAATGGCATGGAATGCATTGTGACACCACAGAGGTTAAGAGAAGCAAGGAACCATTGTTACCCAATGGAGGCTAACAATCTAATGGTCCCTTGTGACACCAATGGGCCTAAAACGGCCAGGGATGAATTGTGAAAGCATGGGGCCCAATTAAAACCTGGTACAATTATGCCACCATGGAGGCCAAAAATGAAATGATTCATTGTGACATCAAGTGGCCTAAAAGGGCATGGGATGCGTTGTGACACCACAGGGGTTAAGAGAAGCAAGGAACCATTGTGACCCAAGGCAGGCTAACAATCTTAGAATCCCTTTTGACACCAGGGGGTGCAAAAGGACCACGGATGAACTGTGAGAGCATGGGGCCCAATAGAAACAAGGAACTATTATGACACCATGGAGGCCAAGAATCAAATGATTCATTGTAAGACCAAGTGGCCTAAAATGGCATGGAATGCATTGTGACACCACAGAGGTTAAGAGAAGCGAGGAACCATTGTTACCCAATGGAGGCTAACAATCTAATGGTCCCTTGTGACACCAATGGGCCTAAAAGGGCCAGGGATGAATTGTGAAAGCATGGGGCCCAATTAAAACCTGGTACAATTATGCCACCATGGAGGCCAAAAATCAAATGATTCATTGTGACATCAAGTGGCCTAAAAGGGCATGGGATGCATTGTGACACCACAGGGGTTAAGAGAAGCAAGGAACCATTGTGACCCAAGGCAGGCTAACAATCTTAGAATCCCTTTTGACACCAGGGGGTGCAAAAGGACCAGGGATGAACTGTGACAGCATGGGGCCCAATAGAAACAAGGAACTATTATGACACCATGGAGGCCAAGAATCAAATGATTCATTGTGACCTCAAGTGGCCTAAAATGGCATGGAATGCATTGTGACACCACAGAGGTTAAGAGAAGCAAGGAACCATTGTGACCCAATGGAGGCTAATAATCCCAGGATCCCATTTGGCTCCAGGGGGCGTAAAAGGGCCAGGGATGAATTGTGAAAGCATGGGGCCCAATTAAAACCTGGTACAATTATGCCACCATGGAGGCCAAAAATGAAATGATTCATTGTGACATCAAGTGGCCTAAAAGGCCATGGGATGCATTGTGACACCACAGGGGTTAAGAGAAGCAAGGAACCATTGTGACCCAATGCAGGCTAACAATCTAATGATCCATTGTGACACCAGGGGTTGCAATAGGGCCAGGGATGAATTGTGAAAGCATGGGGCACAATAAAAACATGGAAATATTATGACACAATAGAGACCAAGACTCAAATGATTCATTGTAACACCAAGTGGCCTAAAAGGCCATGGGATACATTTTGACACCACAGGGGCTAAGAGAAGCAAGGAACCATTGTGCCCCAATGCAGGCTAACAATCTAATGATCCCTTGTGACACCAGGGGGCCTAAGATGGCCAGGGATGGATTGTTACAGCACGGGGACCAATAGAAGCAAGGATCTATTATGTCACCATGGAGGCCAAGAATCAAATGATTCATTGACATCAAGTGGCCTAAAAGGGCATGGGATGCATTGTGACACCACAGGGGGTAAGAGAAGCAAGGAACCATTGTGACCCAAGGCAGGCTAACAATCTTAGAATCCCTTTTGACACCAGGGGGTGCAAAAGGACCACGGATGAACTGTGACAGCATGGGGACCTATAGAAACAAGGAACCATTATGACACCATGGAGGCCAAGAATCAAATGATTCATTGTGACATCAAGTGGCCTAAAAGGGCATGGGATGCATTGTGACACCACAGGGGTTAAGAGAAGCAAGGATCCATTGTGACCCAATGGAGGCTAATAATCCCAGGATCCCATTTGACACCAGGGGGCGTAAAAGGGCCAGGGATGAATTGTGACAGCATGGGGCCCAATAGAAACAAGGAGCCATTATGCCACCATGGAGGCCAAGAATCAAATGATTCATTGTGACATCAAGTGGCCTAAAATGGCATGGAATGCATTGTGACACCACAGAGGTTAAGAGAAGCAAGGAACCATTGTTACCCAATGGAGGCTAACAATCTAATGGTCCCTTGTGACACCAATGGGCCTAAAACGGCCAGGGATGAATTGTGAAAGCATGGGGCCCAATTAAAACCTGGTACAATTATGCCACCATGGAGGCCAAAAATGAAATGATTCATTGTGACATCAAGTGGCCTAAAAGGCCATGGGATGCATTGTGACACCACAGGGGTTAAGAGAAGCAAGGAACCATTGTGACCCAAGGCAGGCTAACAATCTTAGAATCCCTTTTGACACCAGGGGGCGCAAAAGGACCACGGATGAACTGTGACAGCATGGGGACCTATAGAAGCAAGGAACCATTATGACACCATGAAGGCCAAGAATCAAATGGTTCATTGTGACATCAAGTGGCCTAAAAGGGCATGGGATGCATTGTGACACCACAGAGGTTAAGAGAAGCAAGGAACCATTGTGACCCAATGCAGGCTAACAATCTAATGATCCATTGTGACACCAGGGGTTGCAATAGGGCCAGGGATGAATTGTGAAAGCATGGGGCACAATAAAAACATGGAAATATTATGACACAATAGAGACCAAGACTCAAATGATTCATTGTAACACCAAGTGGCCTAAAAGGCCATGGGATACATTTTGACACCACAGGGGCTAAGAGAAGCAAGGAACCATTGTGCCCCAATGCAGGCTAACAATCTAATGATCCCTTGTGACACCAGGGGGCCTAAGATGGCCAGGGATGGATTGTTACAGCACGGGGACCAATAGAAGCAAGGATCTATTATGTCACCATGGAGGCCAAGAATCAAATGATTCATTGACATCAAGTGGCCTAAAAGGGCATGGGATGCATTGTGACACCACAGGGGGTAAGAGAAGCAAGGATCCTTTGTGACCCAAGGCAGGCTAACAATGTTAGAATCCCTTTTGACACCAGGGGGTGCAAAAGGACCACGGATGAACTGTGACAGCATGGGGACCTATAGAAACAAGGAACCATTATGACACCATGGAGGCCAAGAATCAAATGATTCATTGTGACATCAAGTGGCCTAAAATGGCATGGAATGCATTGTGACACCACAGAGGTTAAGAGAAGCAAGGAACCATTGTGACCCAATGCAGGCTAACAATCTAATGGTCCCTTGTGACACCAATGGGCCTAAAAGGGCCAGGGATGAATTGTGAAAGCATGGGGCCCAATTAAAACCTGGTACAATTATGCCACCATGGAGGCCAAGAATCAAATGATTCATTGTGACATCAAGTGGCCTAAAAGGGCATGGGATGCATTGTGACACCACAGGGGTTAAGAGAAGCAAGGAACCATTGTGACCCAAGGCAGGCTAACAATCTTAGAATGCCTTTTGACAACAGGGGGCGCAAAAGGACCACGGATGAACTGTGACAGCATGGGGCCCAATAGAAACAAGGAACTATTATGACACCATGGAGGCCAAGAATCAAATGATTCATTGTGACATCAAGTGGCCTAAAAGGGCATGGGATGCATTGTGACACCACAGGGGTTAAGAGAAGCAAGGATCCATTGTGACCCAATGGAGGCTAATAATCCCAGGATCCCATTTGACACCAGGGGGCGTAAAAGGGCCAGGGATGAATTGTGACGGCATGGGGCCCAATAGAAACAAGGAACCATTATGCCACCATGGAGGCCAAGAATCAAATGATTCATTGTGACATCAAGTGGCCTAAAATGGCATGGAATGCATTGTGACACCACAGAGGTTAAGAGAAGCAAGTAACCATTGTTACCCAATGGAGGCTAACAATCTAATGGTCCCTTGTGACACCAATGAGCCTAAAAGGGCCAGGGATGAATTGTGAAAGCATGGGGCCCAATTAAAACCTGGTACAATTATGCCACCATGGAGGCCAAAAATGAAATGATTCATTGTGACATCAAGTGGCCTAAAAGGGCATGGGATGCATTGTGACACCACAGGGGTTAAGAGAAGCAAGGAACCATTGTGACCCAAGGCATGCTAACAATCTTAGAATCCCTTTTGACACCAGGGGGTGCAAAAGGACCACGGATGAACTGTGACAGCATGGGGACCTCTAGAAGCAAGGAACCATTATGACACCATGAAGGCCAAGAATCAAATGGTTCATTGTAAGACCAAGTGGCCTAAAAGGTCTTGGAATGCATTGTGACACCACAGAGGTTAAGAGAAGCAAGGAACCATTGTGACCCAATGCAGGCTAACAATCTAATGATCCATTGTGACACCAGGGGTTGCAATAGGGCCAGGGATGAATTGTGAAAGCATGGGGCACAATAAAAACATGGAAATATTATGACACAATAGAGACCAAGACTCAAATGATTCATTGTAACACCAAGTGGCCTAAAAGGCCATGGGATGCATTGTGACACCACAGGGGCTAAGAGAAGCAAGGAACCATTGTGACCCAATGCAGGCTAACAATCTAATGATCCCTTGTGACACCAGGGGGCCTAAAATAGCCAGGGATGGATTGTTACAGCACGGGGACCAATAGAAGCAAGGATCTATTATGTCACCATGGAGGCCAAGAATCAAATGATTCATTGTGACATCAAGTGGCCTAAAAGGGCATGGGATGCATTGTGACACCACAGGGGTTAAGAGAAGCAAGGATCCATTGTGACCCAATGGAGGCTAATAATCCCAGGATCCCATTTGACACCAGGGGGCGTAAAAGGGCCAGGGATGAATTGTGACAGCATGGGGCCCAATAGAAACAAGGAGCCATTATGCCACCATGGAGGCCAAGAATCAAATGATTCATTGTGACATCAAGTGGCCTAAAATGGCATGGAATGCATTGTGACACCACAGAGGTTAAGAGAAGCAAGGAACCATTGTTACCCAATGGAGGCTAACAATCTAATGGTCCCTTGTGACACCAATGAGCCTAAAACGGCCAGGGATGAATTGTGAAAGCATGGGGCCCAATTAAAACCTGGTACAATTATGCCACCATGGAGGCCAAAAATGAAATGATTCATTGTGACATCAAGTGGCCTAAAAGGCCATGGGATGCATTGTGACACCACAGGGGTTAAGAGAAGCAAGGAACCATTGTGACCCAAGGCAGGCTAACAATCTTAGAATCCCTTTTGACACCAGGGGGCGCAAAAGGACCACGGATGAACTGTGACAGCATGGGGACCTATAGAAGCAAGGAACCATTATGACACCATGAAGGCCAAGAATCAAATGATTCATTGTGACATCAAGTGGCCTAAAAGGGCATGGGATGCATTGTGACACCACAGAGGTTAAGAGAAGCAAGGAACCATTGTGACCCAATGCAGGCTAACAATCTAATGATCCATTGTGACACCAGGGGTTGCAATAGGGCCAGGGATGAATTGTGAAAGCATGGGGCACAATAAAAACATGGAAATATTATGACACAATAGAGACCAAGACTCAAATGATTCATTGTAACACCAAGTGGCCTAAAAGGCCATGGGATACATTTTGACACCACAGGGGCTAAGAGAAGCAAGGAACCATTGTGCCCCAATGCAGGCTAACAATCTAATGATCCCTTGTGACACCAGGGGGCCTAAGATGGCCAGGGATGGATTGTTACAGCACGGGGACCAATAGAAGCAAGGATCTATTATGTCACCATGGAGGCCAAGAATCAAATGATTCATTGACATCAAGTGGCCTAAAAGGGCATGGGATGCATTGTGACACCACAGGGGGTAAGAGAAGCAAGGATCCTTTGTGACCCAAGGCAGGCTAACAATGTTAGAATCCCTTTTGACACCAGGGGGTGCAAAAGGACCACGGATGAACTGTGACAGCATGGGGACCTATAGAAGCAAGGAACCATTATGACACCATGGAGGCCAAGAATCAAATGATTCATTGTGACATCAAGTGGCCTAAAATGGCATGGAATGCATTGTGACACCACAGAGGTTAAGAGAAGCAAGGAACCATTGTGACCCAATGCAGGCTAACAATCTAATGGTCCCTTGTGACACCAATGGGCCTAAAAGGGCCAGGGATGAATTGTGAAAGCATGGGGCCCAATTAAAACCTGGTACAATTATGCCACCATGGAGGCCAAAAATGAAATGATTCATTGTGACATCAAGTGGCCTAAAAGGGCATGGGATGCATTGTGACACCACAGGGGTTAAGAGAAGCAAGGAACCATTGTGACCCAAGGCAGGCTAACAATCTTAGAATGCCTTTTGACAACAGGGGGCGCAAAAGGACCACGGATGAACTGTGACAGCATGGGGCCCAATAGAAACAAGGAACTATTATGACACCATGGAGGCCAAGAATCAAATGATTCATTGTGACATCATGTGGCCTAAAAGGGCATGGGATGCATTGTGACACCACAGGGGTTAAGAGAAGCAAGGATCCATTGTGACCCAATGGAGGCTAATAATCCCAGGATCCCATTTGACACCAGGGGGCGTAAAAGGGCCAGGGATGAATTGTGACGGCATGGGGCCCAATAGAAACAAGGAACCATTATGACACCATGGAGGCCAAGAATCAAATGATTCATTGTGACATCAAGTGGCCTAAAATGGCATGGAATGCATTGTGACACCACAGAGGTTAAGAGAAGCAAGGAACCATTGTTACCCAAAGGAGGCTAACAATCTAATGGTCCCTTGTGACACCAATGAGACTAAAAGGGCCAGGGATGAATTGTGAAAGCATGGGGCCCAATTAAAACCTGGTACAATTATGCCACCATGGAGGCCAAAAATGAAATGATTCATTGTGACATCAAGTGGCCTAAAAGGGCATGGGATGCATTGTGACACCACAGGGCTTAAGAGAAGCAAGGAACCATTGTGACCCAAGGCAGGCTAACAATCTTAGAATCCCTTTTGACACCAGGGGGTGCAAAAGGACCACGGATGAACTGTGACAGCATGGGGACCTCTAGAAGCAAGGAACCATTATGACACCATGAAGGCCAAGAATCAAATGGTTCATTGTAAGACCAAGTGGCCTAAAAGGTCTTGGAATGCATTGTGACACCACAGAGGTTAAGAGAAGCAAGGAACCATTGTGACCCAATGCAGGCTAACAATCTAATGATCCATTGTGACACCAGGGGTTGCAATAGGGCCAGGGATGAATTGTGAAAGCATGGGGCACAATAAAAACATGGAAATATTATGACACAATAGAGACCAAGACTCAAATGATTCATTGTAACACCAAGTGGCCTAAAAGGCCATGGGATGCATTGTGACACCACAGGGGCTAAGAGAAGCAAGGAACCATTGTGACCCAATGCAGGCTAACAATCTAATGATCCCTTGTGACACCAGGGGGCCTAAAATAGCCAGGGATGGATTGTTACAGCACGGGGACCAATAGAAGCAAGGATCTATTATGTCACCATGGAGGCCAAGAATCAAATGATTCATTGTGACATCAAGTGGCCTAAAAGGGCATGGGATGCATTGTGACACCACAGGGGTTAAGAGAAGCAAGGATCCATTGTGACCCAATGGAGGCTAATAATCCCAGGATCCCATTTGACACCAGGGGGCGTAAAAGGGCCAGGGATGAATTGTGACAGCATGGGGCCCAATAGAAACAAGGAGCCATTATGCCACCATGGAGGCCAAGAATCAAATGATTCATTGTGACATCAAGTGGCCTAAAATGGCATGGAATGCATTGTGACACCACAGAGGTTAAGAGAAGCAAGGAACCATTGTTACCCAATGGAGGCTAACAATCTAATGGTCCCTTGTGACACCAATGGGCCTAAAACGGCCAGGGATGAATTGTGAAAGCATGGGGCCCAATTAAAACCTGGTACAATTATGCCACCATGGAGGCCAAAAATGAAATGATTCATTGTGACATCAAGTGGCCTAAAAGGGCATGGGATGCGTTGTGACACCACAGGGGTTAAGAGAAGCAAGGAACCATTGTGACCCAAGGCAGGCTAACAATCTTAGAATCCCTTTTGACACCAGGGGGTGCAAAAGGACCACGGATGAACTGTGAGAGCATGGGGCCCAATAGAAACAAGGAACTATTATGACACCATGGAGGCCAAGAATCAAATGATTCATTGTAAGACCAAGTGGCCTAAAATGGCATGGAATGCATTGTGACACCACAGAGGTTAAGAGAAGCGAGGAACCATTGTTACCCAATGGAGGCTAACAATCTAATGGTCCCTTGTGACACCAATGGGCCTAAAAGGGCCAGGGATGAATTGTGAAAGCATGGGGCCCAATTAAAACCTGGTACAATTATGCCACCATGGAGGCCAAAAATCAAATGATTCATTGTGACATCAAGTGGCCTAAAAGGGCATGGGATGCATTGTGACACCACAGGGGTTAAGAGAAGCAAGGAACCATTGTGACCCAAGGCAGGCTAACAATCTTAGAATCCCTTTTGACACCAGGGGGTGCAAAAGGACCAGGGATGAACTGTGACAGCATGGGGCCCAATAGAAACAAGGAACTATTATGACACCATGGAGGCCAAGAATCAAATGATTCATTGTGACCTCAAGTGGCCTAAAATGGCATGGAATGCATTGTGACACCACAGAGGTTAAGAGAAGCAAGGAACCATTGTGACCCAATGGAGGCTAATAATCCCAGGATCCCATTTGGCTCCAGGGGGCGTAAAAGGGCCAGGGATGAATTGTGAAAGCATGGGGCCCAATTAAAACCTGGTACAATTATGCCACCATGGAGGCCAAAAATGAAATGATTCATTGTGACATCAAGTGGCCTAAAAGGCCATGGGATGCATTGTGACACCACAGGGGTTAAGAGAAGCAAGGAACCATTGTGACCCAATGCAGGCTAACAATCTAATGATCCATTGTGACACCAGGGGTTGCAATAGGGCCAGGGATGAATTGTGAAAGCATGGGGCACAATAAAAACATGGAAATATTATGACACAATAGAGACCAAGACTCAAATGATTCATTGTAACACCAAGTGGCCTAAAAGGCCATGGGATACATTTTGACACCACAGGGGCTAAGAGAAGCAAGGAACCATTGTGCCCCAATGCAGGCTAACAATCTAATGATCCCTTGTGACACCAGGGGGCCTAAGATGGCCAGGGATGGATTGTTACAGCACGGGGACCAATAGAAGCAAGGATCTATTATGTCACCATGGAGGCCAAGAATCAAATGATTCATTGACATCAAGTGGCCTAAAAGGGCATGGGATGCATTGTGACACCACAGGGGGTAAGAGAAGCAAGGAACCATTGTGACCCAAGGCAGGCTAACAATCTTAGAATCCCTTTTGACACCAGGGGGTGCAAAAGGACCACGGATGAACTGTGACAGCATGGGGACCTATAGAAACAAGGAACCATTATGACACCATGGAGGCCAAGAATCAAATGATTCATTGTGACATCAAGTGGCCTAAAATGGCATGGAATGCATTGTGACACCACAGAGGTTAAGAGAAGCAAGGAACCATTGTGACCCAATGCAGGCTAACAATCTAATGGTCCCTTGTGACACCAATGGGCCTAAAAGGGCCAGGGATGAATTGTGAAAGCATGGGGCCCAATTAAAACCTGGTACAATTATGCCACCATGGAGGCCAAAAATGAAATGATTCATTGTGACATCAAGTGGCCTAAAAGGGCATGGGATGCATTGTGACACCACAGGGCTTAAGAGAAGCAAGGAACCATTGTGACCCAAGGCATGCTAACAATCTTAGAATCCCTTTTGACACCAGGGGGTGCAAAAGGACCACGGATGAACTGTGACAGCATGGGGACCTCTAGAAGCAAGGAACCATTATGCCACCATGGAGGCCAAGAATCAAATGGTTCATTGTAAGACCAAGTGGCCTAAAAGGTCTTGGAATGCATTGTGACACCACAGAGGTTAAGAGAAGCAAGGAACCATTGTGACCCAATGCAGGCTAACAATCTAATGATCCATTGTGACACCAGGGGTTGCAATAGGGCCAGGGATGAATTGTGAAAGCATGGGGCACAATAAAAACATGGAAATATTATGACACAATAGAGACCAAGACTCAAATGATTCATTGTAACACCAAGTGGCCTAAAAGGCCATGGGATGCATTGTGACACCACAGGGGCTAAGAGAAGCAAGGAACCATTGTGACCCAATGCAGGCTAACAATCTAATGATCCCTTGTGACACCAGGGGGCCTAAAATAGCCAGGGATGGATTGTTACAGCACGGGGACCAATAGAAGCAAGGATCTATTATGTCACCATGGAGGCCAAGAATCAAATGATTCATTGTGACATCAAGTGGCCTAAAAGGGCATGGGATGCATTGTGACACCACAGGGGTTAAGAGAAGCAAGGATCCATTGTGACCCAATGGAGGCTAATAATCCCAGGATCCCATTTGACACCAGGGGGCGTAAAAGGGCCAGGGATGAATTGTGACAGCATGGGGCCCAATAGAAACAAGGAGCCATTATGCCACCATGGAGGCCAAGAATCAAATGATTCATTGTGACATCAAGTGGCCTAAAATGGCATGGAATGCATTGTGACACCACAGAGGTTAAGAGAAGCAAGGAACCATTGTTACCCAATGGAGGCTAACAATCTAATGGTCCCTTGTGACACCAATGGGCCTAAAACGGCCAGGGATGAATTGTGAAAGCATGGGGCCCAATTAAAACCTGGTACAATTATGCCACCATGGAGGCCAAAAATGAAATGATTCATTGTGACATCAAGTGGCCTAAAAGGGCATGGGATGCATTGTGACACCACAGGGGTTAAGAGAAGCAAGGAACCATTGTGACCCAAGGCAGGCTAACAATCTTAGAATCCCTTTTGACACCAGGGGGCGCAAAAGGACCACGGATGAACTGTGACAGCATGGGGACCTATAGAAGCAAGGAACCATTATGACACCATGAAGGCCAAGAATCAAATGGTTCATTGTGACATCAAGTGGCCTAAAAGGGCATGGGATGCATTGTGACACCACAGAGGTTAAGAGAAGCAAGGAACCATTGTGACCCAATGCAGGCTAACAATCTAATGATCCATTGTGACACCAGGGGTTGCAATAGGGCCAGGGATGAATTGTGAAAGCATGGGGCACAATAAAAACATGGAAATATTATGACACAATAGAGACCAAGACTCAAATGATTCATTGTAACACCAAGTGGCCTAAAAGGCCATGGGATACATTTTGACACCACAGGGGCTAAGAGAAGCAAGGAACCATTGTGCCCCAATGCAGGCTAACAATCTAATGATCCCTTGTGACACCAGGGGGCCTAAGATGGCCAGGGATGGATTGTTACAGCACGGGGACCAATAGAAGCAAGGATCTATTATGTCACCATGGAGGCCAAGAATCAAATGATTCATTGACATCAAGTGGCCTAAAAGGGCATGGGATGCATTGTGACACCACAGGGGGTAAGAGAAGCAAGGATCCTTTGTGACCCAAGGCAGGCTAACAATGTTAGAATCCCTTTTGACACCAGGGGGTGCAAAAGGACCACGGATGAACTGTGACAGCATGGGGACCTATAGAAGCAAGGAACCATTATGACACCATGGAGGCCAAGAATCAAATGATTCATTGTGACATCAAGTGGCCTAAAATGGCATGGAATGCATTGTGACACCACAGAGGTTAAGAGAAGCAAGGAACCATTGTGACCCAATGCAGGCTAACAATCTAATGGTCCCTTGTGACACCAATGGGCCTAAAAGGGCCAGGGATGAATTGTGAAAGCATGGGGCCCAATTAAAACCTGGTACAATTATGCCACCATGGAGGCCAAAAATGAAATGATTCATTGTGACATCAAGTGGCCTAAAAGGGCATGGGATGCATTGTGACACCACAGGGGTTAAGAGAAGCAAGGAACCATTGTGACCCAAGGCAGGCTAACAATCTTAGAATGCCTTTTGACAACAGGGGGCGCAAAAGGACCACGGATGAACTGTGACAGCATGGGGCCCAATAGAAACAAGGAACTATTATGACACCATGGAGGCCAAGAATCAAATGATTCATTGTGACATCATGTGGCCTAAAAGGGCATGGGATGCATTGTGACACCACAGGGGTTAAGAGAAGCAAGGATCCATTGTGACCCAATGGAGGCTAATAATCCCAGGATCCCATTTGACACCAGGGGGCGTAAAAGGGCCAGGGATGAATTGTGACGGCATGGGGCCCAATAGAAACAAGGAACCATTATGACACCATGGAGGCCAAGAATCAAATGATTCATTGTGACATCAAGTGGCCTAAAATGGCATGGAATGCATTGTGACACCACAGAGGTTAAGAGAAGCAAGGAACCATTGTTACCCAAAGGAGGCTAACAATCTAATGGTCCCTTGTGACACCAATGAGACTAAAAGGGCCAGGGATGAATTGTGAAAGCATGGGGCCCAATTAAAACCTGGTACAATTATGCCACCATGGAGGCCAAAAATCAAATGATTCATTGTGACATCAAGTGGCCTAAAAGGGCATGGGATGCATTGTGACACCACAGGGCTTAAGAGAAGCAAGGAACCATTGTGACCCAAGGCAGGCTAACAATCTTAGAATCCCTTTTGACACCAGGGGGTGCAAAAGGACCACGGATGAACTGTGACAGCATGGGGACCTCTAGAAGCAAGGAACCATTATGACACCATGAAGGCCAAGAATCAAATGGTTCATTGTAAGACCAAGTGGCCTAAAAGGTCTTGGAATGCATTGTGACACCACAGAGGTTAAGAGAAGCAAGGAACCATTGTGACCCAATGCAGGCTAACAATCTAATGATCCATTGTGACACCAGGGGTTGCAATAGGGCCAGGGATGAATTGTGAAAGCATGGGGCACAATAAAAACATGGAAATATTATGACACAATAGAGACCAAGACTCAAATGATTCATTGTAACACCAAGTGGCCTAAAAGGCCATGGGATGCATTGTGACACCACAGGGGCTAAGAGAAGCAAGGAACCATTGTGACCCAATGCAGGCTAACAATCTAATGATCCCTTGTGACACCAGGGGGCCTAAAATAGCCAGGGATGGATTGTTACAGCACGGGGACCAATAGAAGCAAGGATCTATTATGTCACCATGGAGGCCAAGAATCAAATGATTCATTGTGACATCAAGTGGCCTAAAAGGGCATGGGATGCATTGTGACACCACAGGGGTTAAGAGAAGCAAGGATCCATTGTGACCCAATGGAGGCTAATAATCCCAGGATCCCATTTGACACCAGGGGGCGTAAAAGGGCCAGGGATGAATTGTGACAGCATGGGGCCCAATAGAAACAAGGAGCCATTATGCCACCATGGAGGCCAAGAATCAAATGATTCATTGTGACATCAAGTGGCCTAAAATGGCATGGAATGCATTGTGACACCACAGAGGTTAAGAGAAGCAAGGAACCATTGTTACCCAATGGAGGCTAACAATCTAATGGTCCCTTGTGACACCAATGGGCCTAAAACGGCCAGGGATGAATTGTGAAAGCATGGGGCCCAATTAAAACCTGGTACAATTATGCCACCATGGAGGCCAAAAATGAAATGATTCATTGTGACATCAAGTGGCCTAAAAGGGCATGGGATGCGTTGTGACACCACAGGGGTTAAGAGAAGCAAGGAACCATTGTGACCCAAGGCAGGCTAACAATCTTAGAATCCCTTTTGACACCAGGGGGTGCAAAAGGACCACGGATGAACTGTGAGAGCATGGGGCCCAATAGAAACAAGGAACTATTATGACACCATGGAGGCCAAGAATCAAATGATTCATTGTGACATCAAGTGGCCTAAAATGGCATGGAATGCATTGTGACACCACAGAGGTTAAGAGAAGCGAGGAACCATTGTTACCCAATGGAGGCTAACAATCTAATGGTCCCTTGTGACACCAATGGGCCTAAAAGGGCCAGGGATGAATTGTGAAAGCATGGGGCCCAATTAAAACCTGGTACAATTATGCCACCATGGAGGCCAAAAATCAAATGATTCATTGTGACATCAAGTGGCCTAAAAGGGCATGGGATGCATTGTGACACCACAGGGGTTAAGAGAAGCAAGGAACCATTGTGACCCAAGGCAGGCTAACAATCTTAGAATCCCTTTTGACACCAGGGGGTGCAAAAGGACCAGGGATGAACTGTGACAGCATGGGGCCCAATAGAAACAAGGAGCTATTATGACACCATGGAGGCCAAGAATCAAATGATTCATTGTGACCTCAAGTGGCCTAAAATGGCATGGAATGCATTGTGACACCACAGAGGTTAAGAGAAGCAAGGAACCATTGTGACCCAATGGAGGCTAATAATCCCAGGATCCCATTTGGCTCCAGGGGGCGTAAAAGGGCCAGGGATGAATTGTGAAAGCATGGGGCCCAATTAAAACCTGGTACAATTATGCCACCATGGAGGCCAAAAATGAAATGATTCATTGTGACATCAAGTGGCCTAAAAGGCCATGGGATGCATTGTGACACCACAGGGGTTAAGAGAAGCAAGGAACCATTGTGACCCAATGCAGGCTAACAATCTAATGATCCATTGTGACACCAGGGGTTGCAATAGGGCCAGGGATGAATTGTGAAAGCATGGGGCACAATAAAAACATGGAAATATTATGACACAATAGAGACCAAGACTCAAATGATTCATTGTAACACCAAGTGGCCTAAAAGGCCATGGGATACATTTTGACACCACAGGGGCTAAGAGAAGCAAGGAACCATTGTGCCCCAATGCAGGCTAACAATCTAATGATCCCTTGTGACACCAGGGGGCCTAAGATGGCCAGGGATGGATTGTTACAGCACGGGGACCAATAGAAGCAAGGATCTATTATGTCACCATGGAGGCCAAGAATCAAATGATTCATTGACATCAAGTGGCCTAAAAGGGCATGGGATGCATTGTGACACCACAGGGGGTAAGAGAAGCAAGGAACCATTGTGACCCAAGGCAGGCTAACAATCTTAGAATCCCTTTTGACACCAGGGGGTGCAAAAGGACCACGGATGAACTGTGACAGCATGGGGACCTATAGAAACAAGGAACCATTATGACACCATGGAGGCCAAGAATCAAATGATTCATTGTGACATCAAGTGGCCTAAAATGGCATGGAATGCATTGTGACACCACAGAGGTTAAGAGAAGCAAGGAACCATTGTGACCCAATGCAGGCTAACAATCTAATGGTCCCTTGTGACACCAATGGGCCTAAAAGGGCCAGGGATGAATTGTGAAAGCATGGGGCCCAATTAAAACCTGGTACAATTATGCCACCATGGAGGCCAAGAATCAAATGATTCATTGTGACATCAAGTGGCCTAAAAGGGCATGGGATGCATTGTGACACCACAGGGGTTAAGAGAAGCAAGGAACCATTGTGACCCAAGGCAGGCTAACAATCTTAGAATGCCTTTTGACAACAGGGGGCGCAAAAGGACCACGGATGAACTGTGACAGCATGGGGCCCAATAGAAACAAGGAACTATTATGACACCATGGAGGCCAAGAATCAAATGATTCATTGTGACATCAAGTGGCCTAAAATGGCATGGAATGCATTGTGACACCACAGAGGTTAAGAGAAGCAAGTAACCATTGTTACCCAATGGAGGCTAACAATCTAATGGTCCCTTGTGACACCAATGAGCCTAAAAGGGCCAGGGATGAATTGTGAAAGCATGGGGCCCAATTAAAACCTGGTACAATTATGCCACCATGGAGGCCAAAAATGAAATGATTCATTGTGACATCAAGTGGCCTAAAAGGGCATGGGATGCATTGTGACACCACAGGGGTTAAGAGAAGCAAGGAACCATTGTGACCCAAGGCATGCTAACAATCTTAGAATCCCTTTTGACACCAGGGGGTGCAAAAGGACCACGGATGAACTGTGACAGCATGGGGACCTCTAGAAGCAAGGAACCATTATGACACCATGAAGGCCAAGAATCAAATGGTTCATTGTAAGACCAAGTGGCCTAAAAGGTCTTGGAATGCATTGTGACACCACAGAGGTTAAGAGAAGCAAGGAACCATTGTGACCCAATGCAGGCTAACAATCTAATGATCCATTGTGACACCAGGGGTTGCAATAGGGCCAGGGATGAATTGTGAAAGCATGGGGCACAATAAAAACATGGAAATATTATGACACAATAGAGACCAAGACTCAAATGATTCATTGTAACACCAAGTGGCCTAAAAGGCCATGGGATGCATTGTGACACCACAGGGGCTAAGAGAAGCAAGGAACCATTGTGACCCAATGCAGGCTAACAATCTAATGATCCCTTGTGACACCAGGGGGCCTAAAATAGCCAGGGATGGATTGTTACAGCACGGGGACCAATAGAAGCAAGGATCTATTATGTCACCATTGAGGCCAAGAATCAAATGATTCATTGTGACATCAAGTGGCCTAAAAGGGCATGGGATGCATTGTGACACCACAGGGGTTAAGAGAAGCAAGGATCCATTGTGACCCAATGGAGGCTAATAATCCCAGGATCCCATTTGACACCAGGGGGCGTAAAAGGGCCAGGGATGAATTGTGACAGCATGGGGCCCAATAGAAACAAGGAGCCATTATGCCACCATGGAGGCCAAGAATCAAATGATTCATTGTGACATCAAGTGGCCTAAAATGGCATGGAATGCATTGTGACACCACAGAGGTTAAGAGAAGCAAGGAACCATTGTTACCCAATGGAGGCTAACAATCTAATGGTCCCTTGTGACACCAATGGGCCTAAAACGGCCAGGGATGAATTGTGAAAGCATGGGGCCCAATTAAAACCTGGTACAATTATGCCACCATGGAGGCCAAAAATGAAATGATTCATTGTGACATCAAGTGGCCTAAAAGGCCATGGGATGCATTGTGACACCACAGGGGTTAAGAGAAGCAAGGAACCATTGTGACCCAAGGCAGGCTAACAATCTTAGAATCCCTTTTGACACCAGGGGGCGCAAAAGGACCACGGATGAACTGTGACAGCATGGGGACCTATAGAAGCAAGGAACCATTATGACACCATGAAGGCCAAGAATCAAATGGTTCATTGTGACATCAAGTGGCCTAAAAGGGCATGGGATGCATTGTGACACCACAGAGGTTAAGAGAAGCAAGGAACCATTGTGACCCAATGCAGGCTAACAATCTAATGATCCATTGTGACACCAGGGGTTGCAATAGGGCCAGGGATGAATTGTGAAAGCATGGGGCACAATAAAAACATGGAAATATTATGACACAATAGAGACCAAGACTCAAATGATTCATTGTAACACCAAGTGGCCTAAAAGGCCATGGGATACATTTTGACACCACAGGGGCTAAGAGAAGCAAGGAACCATTGTGCCCCAATGCAGGCTAACAATCTAATGATCCCTTGTGACACCAGGGGGCCTAAGATGGCCAGGGATGGATTGTTACAGCACGGGGACCAATAGAAGCAAGGATCTATTATGTCACCATGGAGGCCAAGAATCAAATGATTCATTGACATCAAGTGGCCTAAAAGGGCATGGGATGCATTGTGACACCACAGGGGGTAAGAGAAGCAAGGATCCTTTGTGACCCAAGGCAGGCTAACAATGTTAGAATCCCTTTTGACACCAGGGGGTGCAAAAGGACCACGGATGAACTGTGACAGCATGGGGACCTATAGAAGCAAGGAACCATTATGACACCATGGAGGCCAAGAATCAAATGATTCATTGTGACATCAAGTGGCCTAAAATGGCATGGAATGCATTGTGACACCACAGAGGTTAAGAGAAGCAAGGAACCATTGTGACCCAATGCAGGCTAACAATCTAATGGTCCCTTGTGACACCAATGGGCCTAAAAGGGCCAGGGATGAATTGTGAAAGCATGGGGCCCAATTAAAACCTGGTACAATTATGCCACCATGGAGGCCAAAAATGAAATGATTCATTGTGACATCAAGTGGCCTAAAAGGGCATGGGATGCATTGTGACACCACAGGGGTTAAGAGAAGCAAGGAACCATTGTGACCCAAGGCAGGCTAACAATCTTAGAATGCCTTTTGACAACAGGGGGCGCAAAAGGACCACGGATGAACTGTGACAGCATGGGGCCCAATAGAAACAAGGAACTATTATGACACCATGGAGGCCAAGAATCAAATGATTCATTGTGACATCATGTGGCCTAAAAGGGCATGGGATGCATTGTGACACCACAGGGGTTAAGAGAAGCAAGGATCCATTGTGACCCAATGGAGGCTAATAATCCCAGGATCCCATTTGACACCAGGGGGCGTAAAAGGGCCAGGGATGAATTGTGACGGCATGGGGCCCAATAGAAACAAGGAACCATTATGACACCATGGAGGCCAAGAAACAAATGATTCATTGTGACATCAAGTGGCCTAAAAGGGCATGGGATGCATTGTGACACCACAGAGGTTAAGAGAAGCAAGGAACCATTGTAACCCAATGCAGGCTAACAATCTAATGATCCCTTGTGACACCAATGGGCCTAAAAGTTGCAGGGATGAATTGTGAAAGCATGGGGCCCAAGTAAAACCTGGTACAATTATGCCACCATGGAGGCCAAGAATCAAATGATTCATTGTGACATCAAGTGGCCTAAAAGGGCATGGGATGCATTGTGCCACCACAGGGGTTAAGAGAAGCAAGGAACCATTGTGACCCAATGGATGCTAATAATCCCAGGATCCCATTTGACACCAGGGGGCGTAAAAGGGCCAGGGATGAATTGTGACAGCATGGGGCCCAATAGAAACAAGGAACCATTATGACACCATGGGGGCCAAGAATCAAATGATTCATTGTGACATCAAGTGGCCTAAAAGGGCATGGGATGCATTGTGACACCACAGGGGTTAAGAGAAGCAAGGAACCATTGTGACCCAATGCAGGCTAACAATCTAAGAATCCCTTTTGACACCAGGGGGCGCAAAAGGACCACGGATGGACTCTGAGAGCATGGGGACCTATGGAAGTAAGGAACCATTATGACACCATGAAGGCCAAGAATCAAATGGTTCATTGTAAGACCAAGTGGCCTGAAAGGGCCTGGAATGCATTGTGACACCACAGAGGTTAAGAGAAGCAAGGAACCATTGTGACCCAATGCAGGCTAACCATCTAATGATCCCTTGTGGCACCAGGGGGTATAAAAAGGGCCAGGGATGGATTGTTACAGCACGGGGACCAATAGAAGCAAGGATCTTTTATGCCACCATGGAGGCCAAGAATCAAATGATTCATTGTGACATCAAGTGGCCTAAAAGGGCATGGGATGCATTGTGACAGCACAGGGGTTAAGAGAAGCAAGGAACCATTGTGACCCAATGCAGGCTAACAATCTAATGATCCCTTTTGACACCAATGGGCCTAAAAGGGGCAGGGATGTATTGTGAAATCATGGGGCCCTATTAAAACCTGGTACAATTACGCCACCATGAAGGCCAAGAATCAGATGGTTCATTGTAAGACCAAGTGGCCTAAAAGGGCATGGGATGCATTGTGACAGCACAGGAGTTAAGAGAAGCAAGGAACCATTGTGACCCAATGCAGGCTAACAATCTAATGATCCCTTTTGACATCAGGGGGCGCAAAAGGACCACGGATGAACTCTGACATCCAGGGAACCAATAGAAGCAAGGAACCATTATGACACCATGAAGGCCAAGAATCAAATGGTTCATTGTAAGACCAAGTGGCCTAAAAGTCTTGGAATGCATTGTGATACCACAGAGGTTAAGAGAAGCAAGGAACCATTGTGACCCAATGCAGGCTAACAATCTAATGATCCCTTGTGGCACCGGGGGTATAAAAAGGGCCAGGGATGGATTGTTACAGCACGGGGACCAATAGAAGCTAGGATCTATTATGCCATCGTGGAGGCCAAGAATCAAATGATTCATTGTGACATCAAGTGGCCTA
Source organism: Cinclus cinclus (assembly GCF_963662255.1). NCBI lineage: Eukaryota > Metazoa > Chordata > Aves > Passeriformes > Cinclidae > Cinclus > Cinclus cinclus. The sequence continues at coordinate 94,742 of NW_026912241.1, read as the reverse complement.
AAAGGGCATGGGATGCATTGTGACAGCACAGAGGTTAAGAGAAGCAAGGAAACATTGTGACCCAATGCAGGCTAACAATCTAATGATCCCTTGTGACACCAATGGGCCTAAAAGGGCCCTGGGAGGAATTGTTACAGCACGGGGACCAATAGAAGCAAGGATCTATTATGCCACCATGGAGGCCAAGAATCAAATAATTCATTGTGACATCATGTGGCCTAAAAGGGCATGGGATGCATTGTGACAGCACAGGGGTTAAGAGAAGCAAGGAACCATTGTGACCCAATGCAGGCTAACAATCTAATGATCCCTTGTGACACCAATGGGCCTAAAAGGGGCAGGGATGAATTGTGAAAGCATGGGGCCCAAGTAAAACCTGGTACAATTATGCCACCATGGAGGCCAAGAATCAAATGATTCATTGTGACATCAAGTGGCCTAAAAGGGCATGGGATGCATTGTGACACCACAGGGGTTAAGAGAAGCAAGGAACCATTGTGACCCAATGCAGGCTAACAATCTAAGAATCCCTTTTGACACCAGGGGGCGCAAAAGGACCACGGATGGACTCTGAGAGCATGGGGACCTATGGAAGCAAGGAACCATTATGACACCATGAAGGCCAAGAATCAAATGATTCATTGTGACATCAAGTGGCCTAAAAGAGCTTGGAATGCATTGTGACACCACAGAGGTTAAGAGAAGCAAGGAACCATTGTGACCCAATGCAGTCTAACAATCTAATGATCCCTTGTGGCACCAGGGGGTATAAAAAGGGCCAGGGATGGATTGTTACAGCACGGGGACCAATAGAAGCAAGGATCTATTATACCACCGTGGAGGCCAAGAATCAAATGATTCATTGTGACATCAAGTGGCCTAAAAGGGCATGGGATGCATTGTGACACCACAGGGGTTAACAGAAGCAAGGAACCATTGTGACCCAATGCAGGCTAACAATCTAATGATCCCTTGTGACACCAATGGGCCTAAAAGGGCCCTGGGAGGAATTGTTACAGCACGGGGACCAATAGAAGCAAGGATCTATTATGCCACCATGGAGGCCAAGAATCAAATAATTCATTGTGACATCATGTGGCCTAAAAGGGCATGGGATGCATTGTGACAGCACAGGGGTTAAGAGAAGCAAGGAACCATTGTGACCCAATGCAGGCTAACAATCTAATGATCCCTTGCGACACCAATGGGCCTAAAAGGGGCAGGGATGTATTGTGAAAGCATGGGGCCCAAGTAAAACCTGGTACAATTATGACACCATGAAGGCCAAGAATCAAATGATTCATTGTGACATCAAGTGGCCTAAAAGGGCTTGGAATGCATTGTGACACCACAGAGGTTAAGAGAAGCAAGGATCCATTGTGACCCAATGGAGGCGAATAATCCCAGGATCCCATTTGACACCAGGGGGCGTAAAAGGGCCAGGAATGAATTGTGACAGCATGGGGCCCAATAGAAGCAAGGATCTATTATGCCACCATGGAGGCCAAGAATCAAATGATTCATTGTGACATCAAGTGGCCTAAAAGGGCATGGGATGCATTGTGACAGCACAGAGGTTAAGAGAAGCAAGGATCCATTGAGACCCAAAGGAGGCTAATAATCCCAGGATCCCATTTGACACCAGGGGGCGTAAAAGGGCCAGTGATGAATTGTGACAGCATGGGGCCCAATAGAAACAAGGAACCATTATGACACCATGGAGGCCAAGAATCAAATGATTCATTGTGACATCAAGTGGCCTAAAAGGGCATGGGATGCATTGTGACAGCACAGGGGTTAAGAGAAGCAAGGAACCATTGTGACCCAATGCAGGCTAACAATCTAATGATCCCTTTTGACACCAATGGGCCTAAAAGGGGCAGGGATGTATTGTGTAATCATGGGGCCCAATTAAAACCTGGTACAATTACGCCACCATGGAGGCCAAGAATCAAATGATTCATTGTGACATCAAGTGGCCTAAAAGGGCATGGGATGCATTGTGACAGCACAGGGGTTAAGAGAAGCAAGGAACCATTGTGACCCAATGCAGGCTAACAATCTAATGATCCCTTTTGACATCAGGGGGCGCAAAAGGACCACGGATGAACTCTGACAGCATGGGGACCTATAGAAGCAAGGAAAAATTATGACACCATGAAGGCCAAGAATCTAATGGTTCATTGTAAGACCAAGTGGCCGAAAAGTCTTGGAATGCATTGTGATACCACAGAGGTTAAGAGAAGCAAGGAACCATTGTGACCCAATGCAGGCTAACAATCTAATGATCCCTTGTGGCACCGGGGGTATAAAAAGGGCCAGGGATGGATTGTTACAGCACGGGGACCAATAGAAGCAAGGACCTATTATGCCACCGTGGAGGCCAAGAATCAAATGATTCATTGTGACATCAAGTGGCCTAAAAGGGCATGGGATGCATTGTGACACCACAGAGGTTAAGAGAAGCAAGGAACCATTGTGACCCAATGCAGGCTAACAATCTAATGATCCCTTGTGACACCAATGGGCCTAAAAGGGCCAGGGATGAATTGTTACAGCACGAGGACCAATAGAAGCAAGGATCTATTATGCCACCATGGAGGCCGAGAATCAAATGATTCATTGTGACATCATGTGGCCTAAAAGGGCATGGGATGCATTGTGACAGCACAGGGGTTAAGAGAAGCAAGGAAAGATTTTGACCCAATGCAGGCTAACAATCTAATGATTCCTTTTGACACCAATGGGCCTAAAAGGGGCAGGGATGTATTGTGAAAGCATGGGGCCCAAGTAAATCCTGGTACAATTATGCCACCATGGAGGCCAAGAATCAAATGATTCATTGTGACATCAAGTGGCCTAAAAGGGCATGGGATGCATTGTGACAGCACAGGGGTTAAGAGAAGCAAGGAACCATTGTGACCCAATGCAGGCTAACAATCTAAGAATCCCTTTTGACATCAGGGGGCGCAAAAGGACCACGGATGAACTCTGACAGCATGGGGACCTATAGAAGCAAGGAACCATTATGACACCATGGAGGCCAAGAATCAAATGGTTCATTGTAAGACCAAGTGGCCTAAAAGTCTTGGAATGCATTGTGATACCACAGAGGTTAAGAGAAGCAAGGAACCATTGTGACCCAATGCAGGCTAACAATCTAATGATCCCTTGTGGCACCGGGGGTATAAAAAGGGCCAGGGATGGATTGTTACAGCACGGGGACCAATAGAAGCAAGGATCTATTATGCCACCATGGAGGCCAAGAATCAAATGATTCATTGTGACATCAAGTGGCCTAAAATGGCATGGGATGCATTGTGACACCACAGGGGTTAAGAGAAGCAAGGATCCATTGTGACCCAATGGAGGCTAATAATCCCAGGATCCCATTTGACACCAGGGGGCGTAAAAGGGCCAGGGATGAATTGTGACAGCATGGGGCCCAATAGAAACAAGGAACCATTATGACACCATGGAGGCCAAGAATCAAATGATTCATTGTGACATCAAGTGGCCTAAAAGGGCATGGGATGCATTGTGACACCACAGAGGTTAAGAGAAGCAAGGAACCATTGTGACCCAATGCAGGCAAACAATCTAATGATCCTTTTTGACACCAATGGGACTAAAAGGGCAGGGATGAATTGTGAAAGCATGGGGCCCAAGTAAAACCTGGTACAATTATGCCACCATGGAGGCCAAGAATCAAATAATTCATTGTGACATCAAGTGGCTTAAAAGGGAATGGGATGCATTGTGACAGCACAGGGGTTAAGAGAAGCAAGGAACCATTGTGACCCAATGCAGGCTAACAATCTAATGATCCCTTGTGGCACCAGGGGGTATAAAAAGTCGAGGGATGGATTGCTACAGCACGGGGACCAATAGAAGCAAGGATATATTATGCCACCGTGGAGGCCAAGACTCAAATGATTCATTGTGACATCAAGTGGCCTAAAAGGGCATGGGATGCATTGTGACAGCACAGGGGTTAAGAGAAGCAAGGATCCATTGTGACCCAATGGAGGCTAATAATCCCAGGATCCCATTTGACACCAGGGGGCGTAAAAGGGCCAGGGATGAATTGTGACAGCATGGGGCCCAATAGAAAAAAGGAACCATTATGAAACCATGGAGGCCAACAATCAAATGATTCATTGTGACATCAAGTGGCCTAAAAGGGCATGGGATGCATTGTGACACCACAGAGGTTAAGAGAAGCAAGGAACCATTGTGACCCAATGCAGGCTAACAATCTAATGATCCCTTGTGACACCAATGGGACTAAAAGGGGCAGGGATGAATTGTGAAAGCATGGGGCCCAATTAAAACCTGGTACAATTATGCCACAATGGAGTCCAAGAATCAAATGATTCATTGTGACATCAAGTGGCCTAAAAGGGCATGGGATGCATTGTGACACCACAGGGGTTAAGAGAAGCAAGGAACCATTGTGACCCAATGCAGGCTAACAATCTAATGATCCCTTGTGGCACCAGGGGGTATAAAAAGGGCCAGGGATGGATTGTTAGAGCACGGGGAACAATAGAAGCAAGGATCTATTATGCCACCATGGAGGCCAAGAATCAAATGATTCATTGTGACATCATGTGGCCTAAAAGGGCATGGGATGCATTGTGACAGCACAGGGGTTAAGAGAAGCAAGGAACCATTGTGACCCAATGCAGGCTAACAATCCCAGGATCCCATTTGACACCAGGGGGCGTAAAAGGGCCAGGGATGAATTGTGACAGCATGGGGCCCAATAGAAACAAGGAACCATTATGACACCATGGAGGCCAAGAATCAAATGATTCATTGTGACATCAAGTGGCCTAAAAGGGCATGGGATGCATTGTGACACCACAGGGGTTAAGAGAAGCAAGGAACCATTGTGACCCAATGCAGGCTAACAATCTAAGAATCCCTTTTGACACCAGGGGGCGCAAAAGGACCACGGATGGACTCTGACAGCATGGGGACCTATAGAAGCAAGGAACCATTATGACACTATGAAGGCCAGGAATCAAATGGTTCATTGTAAGACCAAGTGGCCTAAAAGGGCTTGGAATGCATTGTGACACCACAGGGGTTAAGAGAAGCAAGGAACCATTGTGACCCAATGCAGGCTAACAATCTAATGATCCCTTGTGGCACCAGGGGGTATAAAAAGGGCCAGGGATGGATTGTTACAGCACGGGGAGCAATAGAAGCAAGGATCTATTATGCCACTATGGAGGCCAAGAATCAAATGATTCATTGTGACATCAAGTGGCCTAAAAGGGCATGGGATGCATTGTGACCGCACAGGGCTTAATAGAAGCAATGATCCATTGTGACCCAATGGAGGCTAATAATCCCAGGATCCCATTTGACACCAGGGGGCGTAAAAGGGCCAGGGATTAATTGTGACAGCATGGGGCCCAATAGAAACAAGGAACCATTATGACACCATGGAGGCCAAGAATCAAATGATTCATTGTGACATCAAGTGGCCTAAAATGTCATGGGATGCATTGTGACATCACAGAGGTTAAGAGAAGCAAGGAAACATTGTGACCCAATGCAGGCTAACAATCTAATGATCCCTTGTGACACCAATGGGACTAAAAGGGGCAGGGATGTATTGTGAAAGCATTGGGCCCAATTAAATCCTGGATCTATTTTGCCACCGTGGAGGCCAAGAATCAAATGATTCATTGTGACATCATGTGGCCTAAAAGGGCATGGGATGCATTGTGACACCACAGAGGTTAAGAGAAGCAAGGAACCATTGTGACCCAATGCAGGCTAACAATCTAATGATCCCTTGTGACACCAATGGGCCTAAAAGGGCCAGGGATGAATTGTTACAGCACGGGGACCAATAGAAGCAAGGATCTATTATGCCACCATGGAGGCCAAGAATCAAATAATTCATTGTGACATCAAGTGGCCTAAAAGGGCATGGGATGCATTGTGACAGCACAGGGGTTAAGAGAAGCAAGGAAGCATTGTGACCCAATGCAGGCAAACAATCTAATGATCCTTTTTGACACCAATGGGCCTAAAAGGGCCAGGGATGAATTGTGAAAGCATGGGGCCCAAGTAAAACCTGGTACAATTATGCCACCATGGAGGCCAAGAATCAAATGATTCATTGTGACATCAAGTGGCCTAAAAGGGCATGGGATGCATTGTCACACCACAGGGGTTAAGAGAAGCAAGGAACCATTGTGACCCAATGCAGGCTAACAATCTAAGAATCTCTTTTGACACCAGGGGGCGCAAAAGGACCACGGATGAACTCTGACCGCATGGGGACCTATAGAAGCAAGGAACCATTATGACACCATGAAGGCCAAGAATCAAATGGTTCATTGTAAGACCAAGTGGCCTAAAAGGGCTTGGAATGCATTGTGACACCACAGAGGTTAAGAGAAGCAAGGAATCATTGTGACCCAATGCAGGCTAACAATCTAATGATCCCTTGTGGCACCAGGGGGTATAAAAATGGCCAGGGATGGATTGTTACAGCAAGGGGACCAATAGAAGCAAGGAACCATTATGACACCATGAAGGCCAAGAATCAAATGGTTCATTGTGACATCAAGTGGCCTAAAAGGGCTTGGAATGCATTGTGACACCACAGAGGGTAAGAGAAGCAAGGAACCATTGTGACCCAATGCAGGCTAACAATCTAATGATCCCTTGTGACACCAATGGGCCTAAAAGGGGCAGGGATGAATTGTGAAAGCATGGGGTCCAAGTAAAACCTGGTACAATTACGCCACCCTTGCGGCCAAGAATCAAATGATTCATTGTGACGTCAAGTGGCCTAAAAGGGCATGGGATGCATTGTGACAGCACAGGGGTTAAGAGAAGCAAGGAACCATTGTGACCCAATGGAGGCTAACAATCTAAGAATCCCTTTTGGCTCCAGGGGGCGCAAAAGGACCACGGATGAACACTGACAGCATGGGGACCTATAGAAGCAAGGAACCATTATGACACCATGAAGGCCAAGAATCAAATGGTTCATTGTAAGACCAAGTGGCCTGAAAGGGCTTGGAATGCATTGTGACACCACAGAGGTTAAGAGAAGCAAGGAACCATTGTGACCCAATGCAGGCTAACAATCTAATGATCCCCTGTGGCACCAGGGGGTATAAAAAGGGCCAGGGATGGATTGTTACAGCACGGGGACCAATAGAAGCAAGGATCTATTATGCCACCGTGTAGGCCAAGAATCAAATGATTCATTGTGACACCATGTGGCCTAAAAGGGCATGGGATGCATTGTGACAGCACAGGGGTTAAGAGAAGCAAGGATCCATTGTGACCCAATGCAGGCTAACAATCTAATGATCCCTTTTGACACCAATGGGCCTAAAAGGGGCAGGGATGAATTGTGAAAGCATGGGGCCCAAGTAAAACCTGGTACAATTATGCCACCATGGAGGCCAAGAATCAAATGATTCATTGTGACATCAAGTGGCCTAAAAGGGCATGGGATGCATTGTGACACCACAGGGGTTAAGAGAAGCAAGAATCCATTGTGACCCAATGCAGGCTAACAATCTAATGATCCCTTGTGGCACCAGGGGGTATAAAAAGGGCCAGGGATGGATTGTTACAGCACGGGGACCAATAGAAGCAAGGAACCATTATGACACCATGAAGGCCAAGAATCAAATGGTTCATTGTGACATCAAGTGGCCTAAAAGGTCTTGGAATGCATTGTGACACCACAGGGGTTAAGAGAAGGAAGGGATCATTGTGACCCAATGCAGGCTAACAATCTAATGATCCCTTGTGGCACCAGGGGGTATAAAAAGGGCCAGGGATGGATTGTTACAGAACGGGGACCAATAGAAGCAAGGATCTATTATGCCACCATGGAGGCCAAGAATCAAATGATTCATTGTGACATCAAGTGGCCTAAAAGTGCATTGGATGCATTTTGACAGCACATGGCTTAAGACAAGCAAGGAACCATTGTGACCCAATGGAGGCTAATAATCCCAGGATCCCTTGTGACACCAATGGGCCTAAAAGGGCCAGGGATGAATTGTTACAGCACGGGGACCAATAGAAACAAGGAACCATTATGACACCATGGAGGCCAAGAATCAAATGATTCATTGTGACATCATGTGGCCTAAAAGGGCATGGGATGCATTGTGACACCACAGAGGTTAAGAGAAGCAAGGATCCATTGTGACCCAATGGAGGCCAATAATCCCAGGATCCCATTTGACACCAGGGGGCGTAAAACGGCCAGGGATGAATTGTGAAAGCATAGGGCCCAATTAAAACCTGGTGCAATTATGCCACCATGGAGGCCAAGAATCAAATGATTCATTTTGACATCAAGTGGCCTAAAAGGGCATGGGATGCATTGTGACAGCACAGGGGTTAAGAGAAGCAAGGAACCATTGTGACCCAATGCAGGCTAACAATCTAATGATCCCTTGTGGCACCAGGGGGTATAAAAAGTCGAGGGATGGATTGCTACAGCACGGGGACCAATAGAAGCAAGGATCTATTATGCCACCGTGGAGGCCAAGACTCAAATGATTCATTGTGACATCAAGTGGCCTAAAAGGGCATGGGATGCATTGTGACAGCACAGGGGTTAAGAGAAGCAAGGATCCATTGTGACCCAATGGAGGCTAATAATCCCAGGATCCCATTTGACACCAGGGGGCGTAAAAGGGGCAGGGATGAATTGTGACAGCATGGGGCCCAATAGAAAAAAGGAACCATTATGAAACCATGGAGGCCAACAATCAAATGATTCATTGTGACATCAAGTGGCCTAAAAGGGCATGGGATGCATTGTGACACCACAGAGGTTAAGAGAAGCAAGGAACCATTGTGACCCAATGCAGGCTAACAATCTAATGATCCCTTGTGACACCAATGGGACTAAAAGCGGCAGGGATGAATTGTGAAAGCATGGGGCCCAATTAAAACCTGGTACAATTATGCCACAATGGAGTCCAAGAATCAAATGATTCATTGTGACATCAAGTGGCCTAAAAGGGCATGGGATGCATTGTGACAGCACAGGGGTTAAGAGAAGCAAGGAACCATTGTGACCCAATGCAGGCTAACAATCTAATGATCCCTTGTGGCACCAGGGGGTATAAAAAGGGCCAGGGATGGATTGTTAGAGCACGGGGAACAATAGAAGCAAGGATCTATTATGCCACCATGGAGGCCAAGAATCAAATGATTCATTGTGACATCATGTGGCCTAAAAGGGCATGGGATGCATTGTGACAGCACAGGGGTTAAGAGAAGCAAGGAACCATTGTGACCCAATGCAGGCTAACAATCCCAGGATCCCATTTGACACCAGGGGGCGTAAAAGGGCCAGGGATGAATTGTGACAGCATGGGGCCCAATAGAAACAAGGAACCATTATGACACCATGGAGGCCAAGAATCAAATGATTCATTGTGACATCAAGTGGCCTAAAATGGCATGGGATGCATTGTGACACCACAGGGGTTAAGAGAAGCAAGGAACCATTGTGACCCAATGCAGGCTAACAATGTAATGATCCCTTGTGGCACCGGGGGATATAAAAAGGGCCAGGGATGGATTGTTACAGCTCGGGGACCTATAGAAGCAAGGAACCATTATGACACCATGAAGGCCAAGAATCAAATGGTTCATTGTAAGACCAAGTGGCCTAAAAGGGCTTGGAATGCATTGTGACACCACAGGGGTTAAGAGAAGGAAGGGATCATTGTGACCCAATGCAGGCTAACAATCTAATGATCCCTTGTGGCACCAGGGGGTATAAAAAGGGCCAGGGATGGATTGTTACAGAACGGGGACCAATAGAAGCAAGGATCTATTATGCCACCATGGAGGCCAAGAATCAAATGATTCATTGTGACATCAAGTGGCCTAAAAGTGCATTGGATGCATTTTGACAGCACATGGCTTAAGACAAGCAAGGAACCATTGTGACCCAATGGAGGCTAATAATCCCAGGATCCCTTGTGACACCAATGGGCCTAAAAGGGCCAGGGATGAATTGTTACAGCACGGGGACCAATAGAAACAAGGAACCATTATGACACCATGGAGGCCAAGAATCAAATGATTCATTGTGACATCATGTGGCCTAAAAGGGCATGGGATGCATTGTGACACCACAGAGGTTAAGAGAAGCAAGGATCCATTGTGACCCAATGGAGGCCAATAATCCCAGGATCCCATTTGACACCAGGGGGCGTAAAACGGCCAGGGATGAATTGTGAAAGCATAGGGCCCAATTAAAACCTGGTGCAATTATGCCACCATGGAGGCCAAGAATCAAATGATTCATTTTGACATCAAGTGGCCTAAAAGGGCATGGGATGCATTGTGACAGCACAGGGGTTAAGAGAAGCAAGGAACCATTGTGACCCAATGCAGGCTAACAATCTAATGATCCCTTGTGGCACCAGGGGGTATAAAAAGTCGAGGGATGGATTGCTACAGCACGGGGACCAATAGAAGCAAGGATATATTATGCCACCGTGGAGGCCAAGACTCAAATGATTCATTGTGACATCAAGTGGCCTAAAAGGGCATGGGATGCATTGTGACAGCACAGGGGTTAAGAGAAGCAAGGATCCATTGTGACCCAATGGAGGCTAATAATCCCAGGATCCCATTTGACACCAGGGGGCGTAAAAGGGCCAGGGATGAATTGTGACAGCATGGGGCCCAATAGAAAAAAGGAACCATTATGAAACCATGGAGGCCAACAATCAAATGATTCATTGTGACATCAAGTGGCCTAAAAGGGCATGGGATGCATTGTGACACCACAGAGGTTAAGAGAAGCAAGGAACCATTGTGACCCAATGCAGGCTAACAATCTAATGATCCCTTGTGACACCAATGGGACTAAAAGGGGCAGGGATGAATTGTGAAAGCATGGGGCCCAATTAAAACCTGGTACAATTATGCCACAATGGAGTCCAAGAATCAAATGATTCATTGTGACATCAAGTGGCCTAAAAGGGCATGGGATGCATTGTGACAGCACAGGGGTTAAGAGAAGCAAGGAACCATTGTGACCCAATGCAGGCTAACAATCTAATGATCCCTTGTGGCACCAGGGGGTATAAAAAGGGCCAGGGATGGATTGTTAGAGCACGGGGAACAATAGAAGCAAGGATCTATTATGCCACCATGGAGGCCAAGAATCAAATGATTCATTGTGACATCATGTGGCCTAAAAGGGCATGGGATGCATTGTGACAGCACAGGGGTTAAGAGAAGCAAGGAACCATTGTGACCCAATGCAGGCTAACAATCCCAGGATCCCATTTGACACCAGGGGGCGTAAAAGGGCCAGGGATGAATTGTGACAGCATGGGGCCCAATAGAAACAAGGAACCATTATGACACCATGGAGGCCAAGAATCAAATGATTCATTGTGACATCAAGTGGCCTAAAATGGCATGGGATGCATTGTGACACCACAGGGGTTAAGAGAAGCAAGGAACCATTGTGACCCAATGCAGGCTAACAATCTAAGAATCCCTTTTGACACCAGGGGGCGCAAAAGGACCACGGATGGACTCTGACAGCATGGGGACCTATAGAAGCAAGGAACCATTATGACACTATGAAGGCCAGGAATCAAATGGTTCATTGTAAGACCAAGTGGCCTAAAAGGGCTTGGAATGCATTGTGACACCACAGGGGTTAAGAGAAGCAAGGAACCATTGTGACCCAATGCAGGCTAACAATCTAATGATCCCTTGTGGCACCAGGGGGTATAAAAAGGGCCAGGGATGGATTGTTACAGCACGGGGAGCAATAGAAGCAAGGATCTATTATGCCACTATGGAGGCCAAGAATCAAATGATTCATTGTGACATCAAGTGGCCTAAAAGGGCATGGGATGCATTGTGACCGCACAGGGCTTAAGAGAAGCAATGATCCATTGTGACCCAATGGAGGCTAATAATCCCAGGATCCCATTTGACACCAGGGGGCGTAAAAGGGCCAGGGATTAATTGTGACAGCATGGGGCCCAATAGAAACAAGGAACCATTATGACACCATGGAGGCCAAGAATCAAATGATTCATTGTGACATCAAGTGGCCTAAAATGTCATGGGATGCATTGTGACATCACAGAGGTTAAGAGAAGCAAGGAAACATTGTGACCCAATGCAGGCTAACAATCTAATGATCCCTTGTGACACCAATGGGACTAAAAGGGGCAGGGATGTATTGTGAAAGCATTGGGCCCAATTAAATCCTGGATCTATTTTGCCACCGTGGAGGCCAAGAATCAAATGATTCATTGTGACATCATGTGGCCTAAAAGGGCATGGGATGCATTGTGACACCACAGAGGTTAAGAGAAGCAAGGAACCATTGTGACCCAATGCAGGCTAACAATCTAATGATCCCTTGTGACACCAATGGGCCTAAAAGGGCCAGGGATGAATTGTTACAGCACGGGGACCAATAGAAGCAAGGATCTATTATGCCACCATGGAGGCCAAGAATCAAATAATTCATTGTGACATCAAGTGGCCTAAAAGGGCATGGGATGCATTGTGACAGCACAGGGGTTAAGAGAAGCAAGGAAGCATTGTGACCCAATGCAGGCAAACAATCTAATGATCCTTTTTGACACCAATGGGCCTAAAAGGGCCAGGGATGAATTGTGAAAGCATGGGGCCCAAGTAAAACCTGGTACAATTATGCCACCATGGAGGCCAAGAATCAAATGATTCATTGTGACATCAAGTGGCCTAAAAGGGCATGGGATGCATTGTCACACCACAGGGGTTAAGAGAAGCAAGGAACCATTGTGACCCAATGCAGGCTAACAATCTAATGATCCCTTGTGACACCAATGGGCCTAAAAGGGCCAGGGATGAATTGTTACAGCACGGGGACCAATAGAAGCAAGGATCTATTATGCCACCATGGAGGCCAAGAATCAAATAATTCATTGTGACATCAAGTGGCCTAAAAGGGCATGGGATGCATTGTGACAGCACAGGGGTTAACAGAAGCAAGGAAGCATTGTGACCCAATGCAGGCAAACAATCTAATGATCCTTTTTGACACCAATGGGCCTAAAAGGGCCAGGGATGAATTGTGAAAGCATGGGGCCCAAGTAAAACCTGGTACAATTATGCCACCATGGAGGCCAAGAATCAAATGATTCATTGTGACATCAAGTGGCCTAAAAGGGCATGGGATGCATTGTCACACCACAGGGGTTAAGAGAAGCAAGGAACCATTGTGACCCAATGCAGGCTAACAATCTAAGAATCTCTTTTGACACCAGGGGGCGCAAAAGGACCACGGATGAACTCTGACCGCATGGGGACCTATAGAAGCAAGGAACCATTATGACACCATGAAGGCCAAGAATCAAATGGTTCATTGTAAGACCAAGTGGCCTAAAAGGGCTTGGAATGCATTGTGACACCACAGAGGTTAAGAGAAGCAAGGAATCATTGTGACCCAATGCAGGCTAACAATCTAATGATCCCTTGTGGCACCAGGGGGTATAAAAATGGCCAGGGATGGATTGTTACAGCACGGGGACCAATAGAAGCAAGGAACCATTATGACACCATGAAGGCCAAGAATCAAATGGTTCATTGTGACATCAAGTGGCCTAAAAGGGCATGGGATGCATTGTGACACCACAGAGGGTAAGAGAAGCAAGGAACCATTGTGACCCAATGCAGGCTAACAATCTAATGATCCCTTGTGACACCAATGGGCCTAAAAGGGGCAGGGATGAATTGTGAAAGCATGGGGTCCAAGTAAAACCTGGTACAATTACGCCACCATTGCGGCCAAGAATCAAATGATTCATTGTGACGTCAAGTGGCCTAAAAGGGCATGGGATGCATTGTGACAGCACAGGGGTTAAGAGAAGCAAGGAACCATTGTGACCCAATGGAGGCTAACAATCTAAGAATCCCTTTTGGCTCCAGGGGGCGCAAAAGGACCACGGATGAACACTGACAGCATGGGGACCTATAGAAGCAAGGAACCATTATGACACCATGAAGGCCAAGAATCAAATGGTTCATTGTAAGACCAAGTGGCCTAAAAGGGCTTGGAATGCATTGTGACACCACAGAGGTTAAGAGAAGCAAGGAACCATTGTGACCCAATGCAGGCTAACAATCTAATGATCCCCTGTGGCACCAGGGGGTATAAAAAGGGCCAGGGATGGATTGTTACAGCACGGGGACCAATAGAAGCAAGGATCTATTATGCCACCGTGTAGGCCAAGAATCAAATGATTCATTGTGACACCATGTGGCCTAAAAGGGCATGGGATGCATTGTGACACCACAGGGGTTAAGAGAAGCAAGAATCCATTGTGACCCAATGCAGGCTAACAATCTAATGATCCCTTGTGGCACCAGGGGGTATAAAAAGGGCCAGGGATGGATTGTTACAGCACGGGGACCAATAGAAGCAAGGAACCATTATGACACCATGAAGGCCAAGAATCAAATGGTTCATTGTGACATCAAGTGGCCTAAAAGGTCTTGGAATGCATTGTGACACCACAGAGGTTAAGAGAAGCAAGGAACCATTGTGACCCAATGCAGGCTAACAATCTAATGATCCCTTGTGACACCAATGGGACTAAAAGCGGCAGGGATGAATTGTGAAAGCATGGGGCCCAATTAAAACCTGGTACAATTATGCCACAATGGAGTCCAAGAATCAAATGATTCATTGTGACATCAAGTGGCCTAAAAGGGCATGGGATGCATTGTGACAGCACAGGGGTTAAGAGAAGCAAGGAACCATTGTGACCCAATGCAGGCTAACAATCTAATGATCCCTTGTGGCACCAGGGGGTATAAAAAGGGCCAGGGATGGATTGTTAGAGCACGGGGAACAATAGAAGCAAGGATCTATTATGCCACCATGGAGGCCAAGAATCAAATGATTCATTGTGACATCATGTGGCCTAAAAGGGCATGGGATGCATTGTGACAGCACAGGGGTTAAGAGAAGCAAGGAACCATTGTGACCCAATGCAGGCTAACAATCCCAGGATCCCATTTGACACCAGGGGGCGTAAAAGGGCCAGGGATGAATTGTGACAGCATGGGGCCCAATAGAAACAAGGAACCATTATGACACCATGGAGGCCAAGAATCAAATGATTCATTGTGACATCAAGTGGCCTAAAATGGCATGGGATGCATTGTGACACCACAGGGGTTAAGAGAAGCAAGGAACCATTGTGACCCAATGCAGGCTAACAATGTAATGATCCCTTGTGGCACCGGGGGATATAAAAAGGGCCAGGGATGGATTGTTACAGCTCGGGGACCTATAGAAGCAAGGAACCATTATGACACCATGAAGGCCAAGAATCAAATGGTTCATTGTAAGACCAAGTGGCCTAAAAGGGCTTGGAATGCATTGTGACACCACAGGGGTTAAGAGAAGGAAGGGATCATTGTGACCCAATGCAGGCTAACAATCTAATGATCCCTTGTGGCACCAGGGGGTATAAAAAGGGCCAGGGATGGATTGTTACAGAACGGGGACCAATAGAAGCAAGGATCTATTATGCCACCATGGAGGCCAAGAATCAAATGATTCATTGTGACATCAAGTGGCCTAAAAGTGCATTGGATGCATTTTGACAGCACATGGCTTAAGACAAGCAAGGAACCATTGTGACCCAATGGAGGCTAATAATCCCAGGATCCCTTGTGACACCAATGGGCCTAAAAGGGCCAGGGATGAATTGTTACAGCACGGGGACCAATAGAAACAAGGAACCATTATGACACCATGGAGGCCAAGAATCAAATGATTCATTGTGACATCATGTGGCCTAAAAGGGCATGGGATGCATTGTGACACCACAGAGGTTAAGAGAAGCAAGGATCCATTGTGACCCAATGGAGGCCAATAATCCCAGGATCCCATTTGACACCAGGGGGCGTAAAACGGCCAGGGATGAATTGTGAAAGCATAGGGCCCAATTAAAACCTGGTGCAATTATGCCACCATGGAGGCCAAGAATCAAATGATTCATTTTGACATCAAGTGGCCTAAAAGGGCATGGGATGCATTGTGACAGCACAGGGGTTAAGAGAAGCAAGGAACCATTGTGACCCAATGCAGGCTAACAATCTAATGATCCCTTGTGGCACCAGGGGGTATAAAAAGTCGAGGGATGGATTGCTACAGCACGGGGACCAATAGAAGCAAGGATATATTATGCCACCGTGGAGGCCAAGACTCAAATGATTCATTGTGACATCAAGTGGCCTAAAAGGGCATGGGATGCATTGTGACAGCACAGGGGTTAAGAGAAGCAAGGATCCATTGTGACCCAATGGAGGCTAATAATCCCAGGATCCCATTTGACACCAGGGGGCGTAAAAGGGCCAGGGATGAATTGTGACAGCATGGGGCCCAATAGAAAAAAGGAACCATTATGAAACCATGGAGGCCAACAATCAAATGATTCATTGTGACATCAAGTGGCCTAAAAGGGCATGGGATGCATTGTGACACCACAGAGGTTAAGAGAAGCAAGGAACCATTGTGACCCAATGCAGGCTAACAATCTAATGATCCCTTGTGACACCAATGGGACTAAAAGGGGCAGGGATGAATTGTGAAAGCATGGGGCCCAATTAAAACCTGGTACAATTATGCCACAATGGAGTCCAAGAATCAAATGATTCATTGTGACATCAAGTGGCCTAAAAGGGCATGGGATGCATTGTGACAGCACAGGGGTTAAGAGAAGCAAGGAACCATTGTGACCCAATGCAGGCTAACAATCTAATGATCCCTTGTGGCACCAGGGGGTATAAAAAGGGCCAGGGATGGATTGTTAGAGCACGGGGAACAATAGAAGCAAGGATCTATTATGCCACCATGGAGGCCAAGAATCAAATGATTCATTGTGACATCATGTGGCCTAAAAGGGCATGGGATGCATTGTGACAGCACAGGGGTTAAGAGAAGCAAGGAACCATTGTGACCCAATGCAGGCTAACAATCCCAGGATCCCATTTGACACCAGGGGGCGTAAAAGGGCCAGGGATGAATTGTGACAGCATGGGGCCCAATAGAAACAAGGAACCATTATGACACCATGGAGGCCAAGAATCAAATGATTCATTGTGACATCAAGTGGCCTAAAATGGCATGGGATGCATTGTGACACCACAGGGGTTAAGAGAAGCAAGGAACCATTGTGACCCAATGCAGGCTAACAATCTAAGAATCCCTTTTGACACCAGGGGGCGCAAAAGGACCACGGATGGACTCTGACAGCATGGGGACCTATAGAAGCAAGGAACCATTATGACACTATGAAGGCCAGGAATCAAATGGTTCATTGTAAGACCAAGTGGCCTAAAAGGGCTTGGAATGCATTGTGACACCACAGGGGTTAAGAGAAGCAAGGAACCATTGTGACCCAATGCAGGCTAACAATCTAATGATCCCTTGTGGCACCAGGGGGTATAAAAAGGGCCAGGGATGGATTGTTACAGCACGGGGAGCAATAGAAGCAAGGATCTATTATGCCACTATGGAGGCCAAGAATCAAATGATTCATTGTGACATCAAGTGGCCTAAAAGGGCATGGGATGCATTGTGACCGCACAGGGCTTAAGAGAAGCAATGATCCATTGTGACCCAATGGAGGCTAATAATCCCAGGATCCCATTTGACACCAGGGGGCGTAAAAGGGCCAGGGATTAATTGTGACAGCATGGGGCCCAATAGAAACAAGGAACCATTATGACACCATGGAGGCCAAGAATCAAATGATTCATTGTGACATCAAGTGGCCTAAAATGTCATGGGATGCATTGTGACATCACAGAGGTTAAGAGAAGCAAGGAAACATTGTGACCCAATGCAGGCTAACAATCTAATGATCCCTTGTGACACCAATGGGACTAAAAGGGGCAGGGATGTATTGTGAAAGCATTGGGCCCAATTAAATCCTGGATCTATTTTGCCACCGTGGAGGCCAAGAATCAAATGATTCATTGTGACATCATGTGGCCTAAAAGGGCATGGGATGCATTGTGACACCACAGAGGTTAAGAGAAGCAAGGAACCATTGTGACCCAATGCAGGCTAACAATCTAATGATCCCTTGTGACACCAATGGGCCTAAAAGGGCCAGGGATGAATTGTTACAGCACGGGGACCAATAGAAGCAAGGATCTATTATGCCACCATGGAGGCCAAGAATCAAATAATTCATTGTGACATCAAGTGGCCTAAAAGGGCATGGGATGCATTGTGACAGCACAGGGGTTAAGAGAAGCAAGGAAGCATTGTGACCCAATGCAGGCAAACAATCTAATGATCCTTTTTGACACCAATGGGCCTAAAAGGGCCAGGGATGAATTGTGAAAGCATGGGGCCCAAGTAAAACCTGGTACAATTATGCCACCATGGAGGCCAAGAATCAAATGATTCATTGTGACATCAAGTGGCCTAAAAGGGCATGGGATGCATTGTCACACCACAGGGGTTAAGAGAAGCAAGGAACCATTGTGACCCAATGCAGGCTAACAATCTAATGATCCCTTGTGACACCAATGGGCCTAAAAGGGCCAGGGATGAATTGTTACAGCACGGGGACCAATAGAAGCAAGGATCTATTATGCCACCATGGAGGCCAAGAATCAAATAATTCATTGTGACATCAAGTGGCCTAAAAGGGCATGGGATGCATTGTGACAGCACAGGGGTTAACAGAAGCAAGGAAGCATTGTGACCCAATGCAGGCAAACAATCTAATGATCCTTTTTGACACCAATGGGCCTAAAAGGGCCAGGGATGAATTGTGAAAGCATGGGGCCCAAGTAAAACCTGGTACAATTATGCCACCATGGAGGCCAAGAATCAAATGATTCATTGTGACATCAAGTGGCCTAAAAGGGCATGGGATGCATTGTCACACCACAGGGGTTAAGAGAAGCAAGGAACCATTGTGACCCAATGCAGGCTAACAATCTAAGAATCTCTTTTGACACCAGGGGGCGCAAAAGGACCACGGATGAACTCTGACCGCATGGGGACCTATAGAAGCAAGGAACCATTATGACACCATGAAGGCCAAGAATCAAATGGTTCATTGTAAGACCAAGTGGCCTAAAAGGGCTTGGAATGCATTGTGACACCACAGAGGTTAAGAGAAGCAAGGAATCATTGTGACCCAATGCAGGCTAACAATCTAATGATCCCTTGTGGCACCAGGGGGTATAAAAATGGCCAGGGATGGATTGTTACAGCACGGGGACCAATAGAAGCAAGGAACCATTATGACACCATGAAGGCCAAGAATCAAATGGTTCATTGTGACATCAAGTGGCCTAAAAGGGCATGGGATGCATTGTGACACCACAGAGGGTAAGAGAAGCAAGGAACCATTGTGACCCAATGCAGGCTAACAATCTAATGATCCCTTGTGACACCAATGGGCCTAAAAGGGGCAGGGATGAATTGTGAAAGCATGGGGTCCAAGTAAAACCTGGTACAATTACGCCACCATTGCGGCCAAGAATCAAATGATTCATTGTGACGTCAAGTGGCCTAAAAGGGCATGGGATGCATTGTGACAGCACAGGGGTTAAGAGAAGCAAGGAACCATTGTGACCCAATGGAGGCTAACAATCTAAGAATCCCTTTTGGCTCCAGGGGGCGCAAAAGGACCACGGATGAACACTGACAGCATGGGGACCTATAGAAGCAAGGAACCATTATGACACCATGAAGGCCAAGAATCAAATGGTTCATTGTAAGACCAAGTGGCCTAAAAGGGCTTGGAATGCATTGTGACACCACAGAGGTTAAGAGAAGCAAGGAACCATTGTGACCCAATGCAGGCTAACAATCTAATGATCCCCTGTGGCACCAGGGGGTATAAAAAGGGCCAGGGATGGATTGTTACAGCACGGGGACCAATAGAAGCAAGGATCTATTATGCCACCGTGTAGGCCAAGAATCAAATGATTCATTGTGACACCATGTGGCCTAAAAGGGCATGGGATGCATTGTGACACCACAGGGGTTAAGAGAAGCAAGAATCCATTGTGACCCAATGCAGGCTAACAATCTAATGATCCCTTGTGGCACCAGGGGGTATAAAAAGGGCCAGGGATGGATTGTTACAGCACGGGGACCAATAGAAGCAAGGAACCATTATGACACCATGAAGGCCAAGAATCAAATGGTTCATTGTGACATCAAGTGGCCTAAAAGGTCTTGGAATGCATTGTGACACCACAGAGGATAAGAGAAGCAAGGAACCATTGTGACCCAATGCAGGCTAACAATCTAATGATCCCCTGTGGCACCGGGGGATATAAAAAGGGCCAGGGATGGATTGTTACAGCTCGGGGACCTATAGAAGCAAGGAACCATTATGACACCATGAAGGCCAAGAATCTAATGGTTCATTGTAAGACCAAGTGGCCTAAAAGGGCTTGGAATGCATTGTGACACCACAGGGGTTAAGAGAAGGAAGGGATCATTGTGACCCAATGCAGGCTAACAATCTAATGATCCCTTGTGGCACCAGGGGGTATAAAAAGGGCCAGGGATGGATTGTTACAGAACGGGGACCAATAGAAGCAAGGATCTATTATGCCACCATGGAGGCCAAGAATCAAATGATTCATTGTGACATCAAGTGGCCTAAAAGTGCATTGGATGCATTTTGACAGCACATGGCTTAAGACAAGCAAGGAACCATTGTGACCCAATGGAGGCTAATAATCCCAGGATCCCTTGTGACACCAATGGGCCTAAAAGGGCCAGGGATGAATTGTTACAGCACGGGGACCAATAGAAACAAGGAACCATTATGACACCATGGAGGCCAAGAATCAAATGATTCATTGTGACATCATGTGGCCTAAAAGGGCATGGGATGCATTGTGACACCACAGAGGTTAAGAGAAGCAAGGAACCATTGTGACCCAATGCAGGCTAACAATCTAGGAATCCCTTTTGACACCAGGGGGCGCAAAAGGACCACGGATGAATTCTGACCGCATGGGGACCTATAGAAGCAAGGAACCATTATGACACCATGAAGGCCAAGAATCAAATGGTTCATTGTAAGACCAAGTGGCCTGAAAGGGCTTGGAATGCATTGTGACACCACAGAGGTTAAGAGAAGCAAGGAACCATTGTGACCCAATGCAGGCTAACAATCTAATGATCCCTTGTGGCACCAGGGGGTATAAAAAGGGCCAGGGATGGATTGTTACAGCACGGGGACCAATAGAAGCAAGGATCTATTATGCCACCATGGAGGCCAAGAATCAAATAATTCATTGTGACATCAAGTGGCCTAAAAGGGCATGGGATGCATTGTGACAGCACAGGGGTTAAGAGAAGCAAGGAAGCATTGTGACCCAATGCAGGCAAACAATCTAATGATCCTTTTTGACACCAATGGGCCTAAAAGGGCCAGGGATGAATTGTGAAAGCATGGGGCCCAAGTAAAACCTGGTACAATTATGCCACCATGGAGGCCAAGAATCAAATGATTCATTGTGACATCAAGTGGCCTAAAAGGGCATGGGATGCATTGTCACACCACAGGGGTTAAGAGAAGCAAGGAACCATTGTGACCCAATGCAGGCTAACAATCTAAGAATCTCTTTTGACACCAGGGGGCGCAAAAGGACCACGGATGAACTCTGACCGCATGGGGACCTATAGAAGCAAGGAACCATTATGACACCATGAAGGCCAAGAATCAAATGGTTCATTGTAAGACCAAGTGGCCTAAAAGGGCTTGGAATGCATTGTGACACCACAGAGGTTAAGAGAAGCAAGGAATCATTGTGACCCAATGCAGGCTAACAATCTAATGATCCCTTGTGGCACCAGGGGGTATAAAAATGGCCAGGGATGGATTGTTACAGCACGGGGACCAATAGAAGCAAGGAACCATTATGACACCATGAAGGCCAAGAATCAAATGGTTCATTGTGACATCAAGTGGCCTAAAAGGGCTTGGAATGCATTGTGACACCACAGAGGGTAAGAGAAGCAAGGAACCATTGTGACCCAATGCAGGCTAACAATCTAATGATCCCTTGTGACACCAATGGGCCTAAAAGGGGCAGGGATGAATTGTGAAAGCATGGGGCCCAAGTAAAACCTGGTACAATTATGCCACCATGGAGGCCAAGAATCAAATGATTCATTGTGACATCAAGTGGCCTAAAAGGGCATGGGATGCATTGTGACACCACAGGGGTTAAGAGAAGCAAGAATCCATTGTGACCCAATGCAGGCTAACAATCTAATGATCCCTTGTGGCACCAGGGGGTATAAAAAGGGCCAGGGATGGATTGTTACAGCACGGGGACCAATAGAAGCAAGGAACCATTATGACACCATGAAGGCCAAGAATCAAATGGTTCATTGTGACATCAAGTGGCCTAAAAGGTCTTGGAATGCATTGTGACACCACAGAGGATAAGAGAAGCAAGGAACCATTGTGACCCAATGCAGGCTAACAATCTAATGATCCCTTGTGGCACCGGGGGATATAAAAAGGGCCAGGGATGGATTGTTACAGCTCGGGGACCTATAGAAGCAAGGAACCATTATGACACCATGAAGGCCAAGAATCTAATGGTTCATTGTAAGACCAAGTGGCCTAAAAGGGCTTGGAATGCATTGTGACACCACAGGGGTTAAGAGAAGGAAGGGATCATTGTGACCCAATGCAGGCTAACAATCTAATGATCCCTTGTGGCACCAGGGGGTATAAAAAGGGCCAGGGATGGATTGTTACAGAACGGGGACCAATAGAAGCAAGGATCTATTATGCCACCATGGAGGCCAAGAATCAAATGATTCATTGTGACATCAAGTGGCCTAAAAGTGCATTGGATGCATTTTGACAGCACATGGCTTAAGACAAGCAAGGAACCATTGTGACCCAATGGAGGCTAATAATCCCAGGATCCCTTGTGACACCAATGGGCCTAAAAGGGCCAGGGATGAATTGTTACAGCACGGGGACCAATAGAAACAAGGAACCATTATGACACCATGGAGGCCAAGAATCAAATGATTCATTGTGACATCATGTGGCCTAAAAGGGCATGGGATGCATTGTGACACCACAGAGGTTAAGAGAAGCAAGGAACCATTGTGACCCAATGCAGGCTAACAATCTAGGAATCCCTTTTGACACCAGGGGGCGCAAAAGGACCACGGATGAATTCTGACCGCATGGGGACCTATAGAAGCAAGGAACCATTATGACACCATGAAGGCCAAGAATCAAATGGTTCATTGTAAGACCAAGTGGCCTGAAAGGGCTTGGAATGCATTGTGACACCACAGAGGTTAAGAGAAGCAAGGAACCATTGTGACCCAATGCAGGCTAACAATCTAATGATCCCTTGTGGCACCAGGGGGTATAAAAAGGGCCAGGGATGGATTGTTACAGCACGGGGACCAATAGAAGCAAGGATCTATTATGCCACCATGGAGGCCAAGAATCAAATAATTCATTGTGACATCAAGTGGCCTAAAAGGGCATGGGATGCATTGTGACAGCACAGGGGTTAAGAGAAGCAAGGAAGCATTGTGACCCAATGCAGGCAAACAATCTAATGATCCTTTTTGACACCAATGGGCCTAAAAGGGCCAGGGATGAATTGTGAAAGCATGGGGCCCAAGTAAAACCTGGTACAATTATGCCACCATGGAGGCCAAGAATCAAATGATTCATTGTGACATCAAGTGGCCTAAAAGGGCATGGGATGCATTGTCACACCACAGGGGTTAAGAGAAGCAAGGAACCATTGTGACCCAATGCAGGCTAACAATCTAAGAATCTCTTTTGACACCAGGGGGCGCAAAAGGACCACGGATGAACTCTGACCGCATGGGGACCTATAGAAGCAAGGAACCATTATGACACCATGAAGGCCAAGAATCAAATGGTTCATTGTAAGACCAAGTGGCCTAAAAGGGCTTGGAATGCATTGTGACACCACAGAGGTTAAGAGAAGCAAGGAATCATTGTGACCCAATGCAGGCTAACAATCTAATGATCCCTTGTGGCACCAGGGGGTATAAAAAGGGCCAGGGATGGATTGTTACAGCATGGGGACCAATAGAAGCAAGGAACCATTATGACACCATGAAGGCCAAGAATCAAATGGTTCATTGTGACATCAAGTGGCCTAAAAGGGCTTGGAATGCATTGTGACACCACAGAGGGTAAGAGAAGCAAGGAACCATTGTGACCCAATGCAGGCTAACAATCTAATGATCCCTTGTGACACCAATGGGCCTAAAAGGGGCAGGGATGAATTGTGAAAGCATGGGGCCCAAGTAAAACCTGGTACAATTATGCCACCATGGAGGCCAAGAATCAAATGATTCATTGTGACATCAAGTGGCCTAAAAGGGCATGGGATGCATTGTGACACCACAGGGGTTAAGAGAAGCAAGAATCCATTGTGACCCAATGCAGGCTAACAATCTAATGATCCCTTGTGGCACCAGGGGGTATAAAAAGGGCCAGGGATGGATTGTTACAGCACGGGGACCAATAGAAGCAAGGAACCATTATGACACCATGAAGGCCAAGAATCAAATGGTTCATTGTGACATCAAGTGGCCTAAAAGGTCTTGGAATGCATTGTGACACCACAGAGGATAAGAGAAGCAAGGAACCATTGTGACCCAATGCAGGCTAACAATCTAATGATCCCTTGTGGCACCGGGGGATATAAAAAGGGCCAGGGATGGATTGTTACAGCTCGGGGACCTATAGAAGCAAGGAACCATTATGACACCATGAAGGCCAAGAATCTAATGGTTCATTGTAAGACCAAGTGGCCTAAAAGGGCTTGGAATGCATTGTGACACCACAGGGGTTAAGAGAAGGAAGGGATCATTGTGACCCAATGCAGGCTAACAATCTAATGATCCCTTGTGGCACCAGGGGGTATAAAAAGGGCCAGGGATGGATTGTTACAGAACGGGGACCAATAGAAGCAAGGATCTATTATGCCACCATGGAGGCCAAGAATCAAATGATTCATTGTGACATCAAGTGGCCTAAAAGTGCATTGGATGCATTTTGACAGCACATGGCTTAAGACAAGCAAGGAACCATTGTGACCCAATGGAGGCTAATAATCCCAGGATCCCTTGTGACACCAATGGGCCTAAAAGGGCCAGGGATGAATTGTTACAGCACGGGGACCAATAGAAACAAGGAACCATTATGACACCATGGAGGCCAAGAATCAAATGATTCATTGTGACATCATGTGGCCTAAAAGGGCATGGGATGCATTGTGACACCACAGAGGTTAAGAGAAGCAAGGATCCATTGTGACCCAATGGAGGCCAATAATCCCAGGATCCCATTTGACACCAGGGGGCGTAAAACGGCCAGGGATGAATTGTGAAAGCATAGGGCCCAATTAAAACCTGGTGCAATTATGCCACCATGGAGGCCAAGAATCAAATGATTCATTTTGACATCAAGTGGCCTAAAAGGGCATGGGATGCATTGTGACAGCACAGGGGTTAAGAGAAGCAAGGAACCATTGTGACCCAATGCAGGCTAACAATCTAATGATCCCTTGTGGCACCAGGGGGTATAAAAAGTCGAGGGATGGATTGCTACAGCACGGGGACCAATAGAAGCAAGGATATATTATGCCACCGTGGAGGCCAAGACTCAAATGATTCATTGTGACATCAAGTGGCCTAAAAGGGCATGGGATGCATTGTGACAGCACAGGGGTTAAGAGAAGCAAGGATCCATTGTGACCCAATGGAGGCTAATAATCCCAGGATCCCATTTGACACCAGGGGGCGTAAAAGGGGCAGGGATGAATTGTGACAGCATGGGGCCCAATAGAAAAAAGGAACCATTATGAAACCATGGAGGCCAACAATCAAATGATTCATTGTGACATCAAGTGGCCTAAAAGGGCATGGGATGCATTGTGACACCACAGAGGTTAAGAGAAGCAAGGAACCATTGTGACCCAATGCAGGCTAACAATCTAATGATCCCTTGTGACACCAATGGGACTAAAAGGGGCAGGGATGAATTGTGAAAGCATGGGGCCCAATTAAAACCTGGTACAATTATGCCACAATGGAGTCCAAGAATCAAATGATTCATTGTGACATCAAGTGGCCTAAAAGGGCATGGGATGCATTGTGACAGCACAGGGGTTAAGAGAAGCAAGGAACCATTGTGACCCAATGCAGGCTAACAATCTAATGATCCCTTGTGGCACCAGGGGGTATAAAAAGGGCCAGGGATGGATTGTTAGAGCACGGGGAACAATAGAAGCAAGGATCTATTATGCCACCATGGAGGCCAAGAATCAAATGATTCATTGTGACATCATGTGGCCTAAAAGGGCATGGGATGCATTGTGACAGCACAGGGGTTAAGAGAAGCAAGGAACCATTGTGACCCAATGCAGGCTAACAATCCCAGGATCCCATTTGACACCAGGGGGCGTAAAAGGGCCAGGGATGAATTGTGACAGCATGGGGCCCAATAGAAACAAGGAACCATTATGACACCATGGAGGCCAAGAATCAAATGATTCATTGTGACATCAAGTGGCCTAAAATGGCATGGGATGCATTGTGACACCACAGGGGTTAAGAGAAGCAAGGAACCATTGTGACCCAATGCAGGCTAACAATCTAAGAATCCCTTTTGACACCAGGGGGCGCAAAAGGACCACGGATGGACTCTGACAGCATGGGGACCTATAGAAGCAAGGAACCATTATGACACTATGAAGGCCAGGAATCAAATGGTTCATTGTAAGACCAAGTGGCCTAAAAGGGCTTGGAATGCATTGTGACACCACAGGGGTTAAGAGAAGCAAGGAACCATTGTGACCCAATGCAGGCTAACAATCTAATGATCCCTTGTGGCACCAGGGGGTATAAAAAGGGCCAGGGATGGATTGTTACAGCACGGGGAGCAATAGAAGCAAGGATCTATTATGCCACTATGGAGGCCAAGAATCAAATGATTCATTGTGACATCAAGTGGCCTAAAAGGGCATGGGATGCATTGTGACCGCACAGGGCTTAAGAGAAGCAATGATCCATTGTGACCCAATGGAGGCTAATAATCCCAGTATCCCATTTGACACCAGGGGGCGTAAAAGGGCCAGGGATTAATTGTGACAGCATGGGGCCCAATAGAAACAAGGAACCATTATGACACCATGGAGGCCAAGAATCAAATGATTCATTGTGACATCAAGTGGCCTAAAATGTCATGGGATGCATTGTGACATCACAGAGGTTAAGAGAAGCAAGGAAACATTGTGACCCAATGCAGGCTAACAATCTAATGATCCCTTGTGACACCAATGGGCCTAAAAGGGCCAGGGATGAATTGTTACAGCACGGGGACCAATAGAAGCAAGGATCTATTATGCCACCATGGAGGCCAAGAATCAAATAATTCATTGTGACATCAAGTGGCCTAAAAGGGCATGGGATGCATTGTGACAGCACAGGGGTTAAGAGAAGCAAGGAACCATTGTGACCCAATGCAGGCTAACAATCTAAGAATCTCTTTTGACACCAGGGGGCGCAAAAGGACCACGGATGAACTCTGACCGCATGGGGACCTATAGAAGCAAGGAACCATTATGACACCATGAAGGCCAAGAATCAAATGGTTCATTGTAAGACCAAGTGGCCTAAAAGGGCTTGGAATGCATTGTGACACCACAGAGGTTAAGAGAAGCAAGGAATCATTGTGACCCAATGCAGGCTAACAATCTAATGATCCCTTGTGGCACCAGGGGGTATAAAAATGGCCAGGGATGGATTGTTACAGCACGGGGACCAATAGAAGCAAGGAACCATTATGACACCATGAAGGCCAAGAATCAAATGGTTCATTGTGACATCAAGTGGCCTAAAAGGGCTTGGAATGCATTGTGACACCACAGAGGGTAAGAGAAGCAAGGAACCATTGTGACCCAATGCAGGCTAACAATCTAATGATCCCTTGTGACACCAATGGGCCTAAAAGGGGCAGGGATGAATTGTGAAAGCATGGGGTCCAAGTAAAACCTGGTACAATTACGCCACCATTGCGGCCAAGAATCAAATGATTCATTGTGACGTCAAGTGGCCTAAAAGGGCATGGGATGCATTGTGACAGCACAGGGGTTAAGAGAAGCAAGGAACCATTGTGACCCAATGGAGGCTAACAATCTAAGAATCCCTTTTGGCTCCAGGGGGCGCAAAAGGACCACGGATGAACACTGACAGCATGGGGACCTATAGAAGCAAGGAACCATTATGACACCATGAAGGCCAAGAATCAAATGGTTCATTGTAAGACCAAGTGGCCTAAAAGGGCTTGGAATGCATTGTGACACCACAGAGGTTAAGAGAAGCAAGGAACCATTGTGACCCAATGCAGGCTAACAATCTAATGATCCCCTGTGGCACCAGGGGGTATAAAAAGGGCCAGGGATGGATTGTTACAGCACGGGGACCAATAGAAGCAAGGATCTATTATGCCACCGTGTAGGCCAAGAATCAAATGGTTCATTGTGACACCATGTGGCCTAAAAGGGCATGGGATGCATTGTGACAGCACAGGGGTTAAGAGAAGCAAGGATCCATTGTGACCCAATGCAGGCTAACAATCTAATGATCCCTTTTGACACCAATGGGCCTAAAAGGGGCAGGGATGAATTGTGAAAGCATGGGGCCCAAGTAAAACCTGGTACAATTATGCCACCATGGAGGCCAAGAATCAAATGATTCATTGTGACATCAAGTGGCCTAAAAGGGCATGGGATGCATTGTGACACCACAGGGGTTAAGAGAAGCAAGAATCCATTGTGACCCAATGCAGGCTAACAATCTAATGATCCCTTGTGACACCAATGGGACTAAAAGGGGCAGGGATGAATTGTGAAAGCATGGGGCCCAATTAAAACCTGGTACAATTATGCCACAATGGAGTCCAAGAATCAAATGATTCATTGTGACATCAAGTGGCCTAAAAGGGCATGGGATGCATTGTGACAGCACAGGGGTTAAGAGAAGCAAGGAACCATTGTGACCCAAAGCAGGCTAACAATCTAATGATCCCTTGTGGCACCAGGGGGTATAAAAAGGGCCAGGGATGGATTGTTAGAGCACGGGGAACAATAGAAGCAAGGATCTATTATGCCACCATGGAGGCCAAGAATCAAATGATTCATTGTGACATCATGTGGCCTAAAAGGGCATGGGATGCATTGTGACAGCACAGGGGTTAAGAGAAGCAAGGAACCATTGTGACCCAATGCAGGCTAACAATCCCAGGATCCCATTTGACACCAGGGGGCGTAAAAGGGCCAGGGATGAATTGTGACAGCATGGGGCCCAATAGAAACAAGGAACCATTATGACACCATGGAGGCCAAGAATCAAATGATTCATTGTGACATCAAGTGGCCTAAAAGGGCATGGGATGCATTGTGACACCACAGGGGTTAAGAGAAGCAAGGAACCATTGTGACCCAATGCAGGCTAACAATCTAAGAATCCCTTTTGACACCAGGGGGCGCAAAAGGACCACGGATGGACTCTGACAGCATGGGGACCTATAGAAGCAAGGAACCATTATGACACTATGAAGGCCAGGAATCAAATGGTTCATTGTAAGACCAAGTGGCCTAAAAGGGCTTGGAATGCATTGTGACATCACAGGGGTTAAGAGAAGCAAGGAACCATTGTGACCCAATGCAGGCTAACAATCTAATGATCCCTTGTGGCACCAGGGGGTATAAAAAGGGCCAGGGATGGATTGTTACAGCACGGGGAGCAATAGAAGCAAGGATCTATTATGCCACTATGGAGGCCAAGAATCAAATGATTCATTGTGACATCAAGTGGCCTAAAAGGGCATGGGATGCATTGTGACCGCACAGGGCTTAAGAGAAGCAATGATCCATTGTGACCCAATGGAGGCTAATAATCCCAGGATCCCATTTGACACCAGGGGGCGTAAAAGGGCCAGGGATTAATTGTGACAGCATGGGGCCCAATAGAAACAAGGAACCATTATGCCACCATGGAGGCCAAGAATCAAATGATTCATTGTGACATCAAGTGGCCTAAAATGTCATGGGATGCATTGTGACATCACAGAGGTTAAGAGAAGCAAGGAAACATTGTGACCCAATGCAGGCTAACAATCTAATGATCCCTTGTGACACCAATGGGACTAAAAGGGGCAGGGATGTATTGTGAAAGCATTGGGCCCAATTAAATCCTGGATCTATTTTGCCACCGTGGAGGCCAAGAATCAAATGATTCATTGTGACATCATGTGGCCTAAAAGGGCATGGGATGCATTGTGACACCACAGAGGTTAAGAGAAGCAAGGAACCATTGTGACCCAATGCAGGCTAACAATCTAATGATCCCTTGTGACACCAATGGGCCTAAAAGGGCCAGGGATGAATTGTTACAGCACGGGGACCAATAGAAGCAAGGATCTATTATGCCACCATGGAGGCCAAGAATCAAATAATTCATTGTGACATCAAGTGGCCTAAAAGGGCATGGGATGCATTGTGACAGCACAGGGGTTAAGAGAAGCAAGGAAGCATTGTGACCCAATGCAGGCAAACAATCTAATGATCCTTTTTGACACCAATGGGCCTAAAAGGGCCAGGGATGAATTGTGAAAGCATGGGGCCCAAGTAAAACCTGGTACAATTATGCCACCATGGAGGCCAAGAATAAAATGATTCATTGTGACATCAAGTGGCCTAAAAGGGCATGGGATGCATTGTCACACCACAGGGGTTAAGAGAAGCAAGGAACCATTGTGACCCAATGCAGGCTAACAATCTAAGAATCTCTTTTGACACCAGGGGGCGCAAAAGGACCACGGATGAACTCTGACCGCATGGGGACCTATAGAAGCAAGGAACCATTATGACACCATGAAGGCCAAGAATCAAATGGTTCATTGTAAGACCAAGTGGCCTAAAAGGGCTTGGAATGCATTGTGACACCACAGAGGTTAAGAGAAGCAAGGAATCATTGTGACCCAATGCAGGCTAACAATCTAATGATCCCTTGTGGCACCAGGGGGTATAAAAATGGCCAGGGATGGATTGTTACAGCACGGGGACCAATAGAAGCAAGGAACCATTATGACACCATGAAGGCCAAGAATCAAATGGTTCATTGTGACATCAAGTGGCCTAAAAGGGCTTGGAATGCATTGTGACACCACAGAGGGTAAGAGAAGCAAGGAACCATTGTGACCCAATGCAGGCTAACAATCTAATGATCCCTTGTGACACCAATGGGCCTAAAAGGGGCAGGGATGAATTGTGAAAGCATGGGGTCCAAGTAAAACCTGGTACAATTACGCCACCATTGCGGCCAAGAATCAAATGATTCATTGTGACGTCAAGTGGCCTAAAAGGGCATGGGATGCATTGTGACAGCACAGGGGTTAAGAGAAGCAAGGAACCATTGTGACCCAATGGAGGCTAACAATCTAAGAATCCCTTTTGGCTCCAGGGGGCGCAAAAGGACCACGGATGAACACTGACAGCATGGGGACCTATAGAAGCAAGGAACCATTATGACACCATGAAGGCCAAGAATCAAATGGTTCATTGTAAGACCAAGTGGCCTAAAAGGGCTTGGAATGCATTGTGACACCACAGAGGTTAAGAGAAGCAAGGAACCATTGTGACCCAATGCAGGCTAACAATCTAATGATCCCCTGTGGCACCAGGGGGTATAAAAAGGGCCAGGGATGGATTGTTACAGCACGGGGACCAATAGAAGCAAGGATCTATTATGCCACCGTGTAGGCCAAGAATCAAATGATTCATTGTGACACCATGTGGCCTAAAAGGGCATGGGATGCATTGTGACAGCACAGGGGTTAAGAGAAGCAAGGATCCATTGTGACCCAATGCAGGCTAACAATCTAATGATCCCTTTTGACACCAATGGGCCTAAAAGGGGCAGGGATGAATTGTGAAAGCATGGGGCCCAAGTAAAACCTGGTACAATTATGCCACCATGGAGGCCAAGAATCAAATGATTCATTGTGACATCAAGTGGCCTAAAAGGGCATGGGATGCATTGTGACACCACAGGGGTTAAGAGAAGCAAGAATCCATTGTGACCCAATGCAGGCTAACAATCTAATGATCCCTTGTGGCACCAGGGGGTATAAAAAGGGCCAGGGATGGATTGTTACAGCACGGGGACCAATAGAAGCAAGGAACCATTATGACACCATGAAGGCCAAGAATCAAATGGTACATTGTGACATCAAGTGGCCTAAAAGGTCTTGGAATGCATTGTGACACCACAGAGGATAAGAGAAGCAAGGAACCATTGTGACCCAATGCAGGCTAACAATCTAATGATCCCTTGTGGCACCGGGGGATATAAAAAGGGCCAGGGATGGATTGTTACAGCTCGGGGACCTATAGAAGCAAGGAACCATTATGACACCATGAAGGCCAAGAATCTAATGGTTCATTGTAAGACCAAGTGGCCTAAAAGGGCTTGGAATGCATTGTGACACCACAGGGGTTAAGAGAAGGAAGGGATCATTGTGACCCAATGTAGGCTAACAATCTAATGATCCCTTGTGGCACCAGGGGGTATAAAAAGGGCCAGGGATGGATTGTTACAGAACGGGGACCAATAGAAGCAAGGATCTATTATGCCACCATGGAGGCCAAGAATCAAATGATTCATTGTGACATCAAGTGGCCTAAAAGTGCATTGGATGCATTTTGACAGCACATGGCTTAAGACAAGCAAGGAACCATTGTGACCCAATGGAGGCTAATAATCCCAGGATCCCTTGTGACACCAATGGGCCTAAAAGGGCCAGGGATGAATTGTTACAGCACGGGGACCAATAGAAACAAGGAACCATTATGACACCATGGAGGCCAAGAATCAAATGATTCATTGTGACATCATGTGGCCTAAAAGGGCATGGGATGCATTGTGACACCACAGAGGTTAAGAGAAGCAAGGATCCATTGTGACCCAATGGAGGCCAATAATCCCAGGATCCCATTTGACACCAGGGGGCGTAAAACGGCCAGGGATGAATTGTGACAGCATAGGGCCCAATTAAAACCTGGTGCAATTATGCCACCATGGAGGCCAAGAATGAAATGATTCATTGTGACATCAAGTGGCCTAAAAGGGCATGGGATGCATTGTGACACCACAGAGGTTAAGAGAAGCAAGGAACCATTGTGACCCAATGCAGGCTAACAATCTAGGAATCCCTTTTGACACCAGGGGGCGCAAAAGGACCACGGATGAATTCTGACCGCATGGGGACCTATAGAAGCAAGGAACCATTATGACACCATGAAGGCCAAGAATCAAATGGTTCATTGTAAGACCAAGTGGCCTGAAAGGGCTTGGAATGCATTGTGACACCACAGAGGTTAAGAGAAGCAAGGAACCATTGTGACCCAATGCAGGCTAACAATCTAATGATCCCTTGTGGCACCAGGGGGTATAAAAAGGGCCAGGGATGGATTGTTACAGCACGGGGACCAATAGAAGCAAGGATCTATTATGCCACCATGGAGGCCAAGAATCAAATAATTCATTGTGACATCAAGTGGCCTAAAAGGGCATGGGATGCATTGTGACAGCACAGGGGTTAAGAGAAGCAAGGAAGCATTGTGACCCAATGCAGGCAAACAATCTAATGATCCTTTTTGACACCAATGGGCCTAAAAGGGCCAGGGATGAATTGTGAAAGCATGGGGCCCAAGTAAAACCTGGTACAATTATGCCACCATGGAGGCCAAGAATCAAATGATTCATTGTGACATCAAGTGGCCTAAAAGGGCATGGGATGCATTGTCACACCACAGGGGTTAAGAGAAGCAAGGAACCATTGTGACCCAATGCAGGCTAACAATCTAAGAATCTCTTTTGACACCAGGGGGCGCAAAAGGACCACGGATGAACTCTGACCGCATGGGGACCTATAGAAGCAAGGAACCATTATGACACCATGAAGGCCAAGAATCAAATGGTTCATTGTAAGACCAAGTGGCCTAAAAGGGCTTGGAATGCATTGTGACACCACAGAGGTTAAGAGAAGCAAGGAATCATTGTGACCCAATGCAGGCTAACAATCTAATGATCCCTTGTGGCACCAGGGGGTATAAAAATGGCCAGGGATGGATTGTTACAGCACGGGGACCAATAGAAGCAAGGAACCATTATGACACCATGAAGGCCAAGAATCAAATGGTTCATTGTGACATCAAGTGGCCTAAAAGGGCTTGGAATGCATTGTGACACCACAGAGGGTAAGAGAAGCAAGGAACCATTGTGACCCAATGCAGGCTAACAATCTAATGATCCCTTGTGACACCAATGGGCCTAAAAGGGGCAGGGATGAATTGTGAAAGCATGGGGCCCAAGTAAAACCTGGTACAATTATGCCACCATGGAGGCCAAGAATCAAATGATTCATTGTGACATCAAGTGGCCTAAAAGGGCATGGGATGCATTGTGACACCACAGGGGTTAAGAGAAGCAAGAATCCATTGTGACCCAATGCAGGCTAACAATCTAATGATCCCTTGTGGCACCAGGGGGTATAAAAAGGGCCAGGGATGGATTGTTACAGCACGGGGACCAATAGAAGCAAGGAACCATTATGACACCATGAAGGCCAAGAATCAAATGGTTCATTGTGACATCAAGTGGCCTAAAAGGTCTTGGAATGCATTGTGACACCACAGAGGATAAGAGAAGCAAGGAACCATTGTGACCCAATGCAGGCTAACAATCTAATGATCCCTTGTGGCACCGGGGGATATAAAAAGGGCCAGGGATGGATTGTTACAGCTCGGGGACCTATAGAAGCAAGGAAGCATTATGACACCATGAAGGCCAAGAATCTAATGGTTCATTGTAAGACCAAGTGGCCTAAAAGGGCTTGGAATGCATTGTGACACCACAGGGGTTAAGAGAAGGAAGGGATCATTGTGACCCAATGCAGGCTAACAATCTAATGATCCCTTGTGGCACCAGGGGGTATAAAAAGGGCCAGGGATGGATTGTTACAGAACGGGGACCAATAGAAGCAAGGATCTATTATGCCACCATGGAGGCCAAGAATCAAATGATTCATTGTGACATCAAGTGGCCTAAAAGTGCATTGGATGCATTTTGACAGCACATGGCTTAAGACAAGCAAGGAACCATTGTGACCCAATGGAGGCTAATAATCCCAGGATCCCTTGTGACACCAATGGGCCTAAAAGGGCCAGGGATGAATTGTTACAGCACGGGGACCAATAGAAACAAGGAACCATTATGACACCATGGAGGCCAAGAATCAAATGATTCATTGTGACATCATGTGGCCTAAAAGGGCATGGGATGCATTGTGACACCACAGAGGTTAAGAGAAGCAAGGATCCATTGTGACCCAATGGAGGCCAATAATCCCAGGATCCCATTTGACACCAGGGGGCGTAAAACGGCCAGGGATGAATTGTGAAAGCATAGGGCCCAATTAAAACCTGGTGCAATTATGCCACCATGGAGGCCAAGAATCAAATGATTCATTTTGACATCAAGTGGCCTAAAAGGGCATGGGATGCATTGTGACAGCACAGGGGTTAAGAGAAGCAAGGAACCATTGTGACCCAATGCAGGCTAACAATCTAATGATCCCTTGTGGCACCAGGGGGTATAAAAAGTCGAGGGATGGATTGCTACAGCACGGGGACCAATAGAAGCAAGGATCTATTATGCCACCGTGGAGGCCAAGACTCAAATGATTCATTGTGACATCAAGTGGCCTAAAAGGGCATGGGATGCATTGTGACAGCACAGGGGTTAAGAGAAGCAAGGATCCATTGTGACCCAATGGAGGCTAATAATCCCAGGATCCCATTTGACACCAGGGGGCGTAAAAGGGGCAGGGATGAATTGTGACAACATGGGGCCCAATAGAAAAAAGGAACCATTATGAAACCATGGAGGCCAACAATCAAATGATTCATTGTGACATCAAGTGGCCTAAAAGGGCATGGGATGCATTGTGACACCACAGAGGTTAAGAGAAGCAAGGAACCATTGTGACCCAATGCAGGCTAACAATCTAATGATCCCTTGTGACACCAATGGGACTAAAAGGGGCAGGGATGAATTGTGAAAGCATGGGGCCCAATTAAAACCTGGTACAATTATGCCACAATGGAGTCCAAGAATCAAATGATTCATTGTGACATCAAGTGGCCTAAAAGGGCATGGGATGCATTGTGACAGCACAGGGGTTATGAGAAGCAAGGAACCATTGTGACCCAATGCAGGCTAACAATCTAATGATCCCTTGTGGCACCAGGGGGTATAAAAAGGGCCAGGGATGGATTGTTAGAGCACGGGGAACAATAGAAGCAAGGATCTATTATGCCACCATGGAGGCCAAGAATCAAATGATTCATTGTGACATCATGTGGCCTAAAAGGGCATGGGATGCATTGTGACAGCACAGGGGTTAAGAGAAGCAAGGAACCATTGTGACCCAATGCAGGCTAACAATCCCAGGATCCCATTTGACACCAGGGGGCGTAAAAGGGCCAGGGATGAATTGTGACAGCATGGGGCCCAATAGAAACAAGGAACCATTATGACACCATGGAGGCCAAGAATCAAATGATTCATTGTGACATCAAGTGGCCTAAAATGGCATGGGATGCATTGTGACACCACAGGGGTTAAGAGAAGCAAGGAACCATTGTGACCCAATGCAGGCTAACAATCTAATGATCCCTTGTGGCACCGGGGGATATAAAAAGGGCCAGGGATGGATTGTTACAGCTCGGGGACCTATAGAAGCAAGGAACCATTATGACACCATGAAGGCCAAGAATCTAATGGTTCATTGTAAGACCAAGTGGCCTAAAAGGGCTTGGAATGCATTGTGACACCACAGGGGTTAAGAGAAGGAAGGGATCATTGTGACCCAATGCAGGCTAACAATCTAATGATCCCTTGTGGCACCAGGGGGTATAAAAAGGGCCAGGGATGGATTGTTACAGAACGGGGACCAATAGAAGCAAGGATCTATTATGCCACCATGGAGGCCAAGAATCAAATGATTCATTGTGACATCAAGTGGCCTAAAAGTGCATTGGATGCATTTTGACAGCACATGGCTTAAGACAAGCAAGGAACCATTGTGACCCAATGGAGGCTAATAATCCCAGGATCCCTTGTGACACCAATGGGCCTAAAAGGGCCAGGGATGAATTGTTACAGCACGGGGACCAATAGAAACAAGGAACCATTATGACACCATGGAGGCCAAGAATCAAATGATTCATTGTGACATCATGTGGCCTAAAAGGGCATGGGATGCATTGTGACACCACAGAGGTTAAGAGAAGCAAGGATCCATTGTGACCCAATGGAGGCCAATAATCCCAGGATCCCATTTGACACCAGGGGGCGTAAAACGGCCAGGGATGAATTGTGAAAGCATAGGGCCCAATTAAAACCTGGTGCAATTATGCCACCATGGAGGCCAAGAATCAAATGATTCATTTTGACATCAAGTGGCCTAAAAGGGCATGGGATGCATTGTGACAGCACAGGGGTTAAGAGAAGCAAGGAACCATTGTGACCCAATGCAGGCTAACAATCTAATGATCCCTTGTGGCACCAGGGGGTATAAAAAGTCGAGGGATGGATTGCTACAGCACGGGGACCAATAGAAGCAAGGATCTATTATGCCACCGTGGAGGCCAAGACTCAAATGATTCATTGTGACATCAAGTGGCCTAAAAGGGCATGGGATGCATTGTGACAGCACAGGGGTTAAGAGAAGCAAGGATCCATTGTGACCCAATGGAGGCTAATAATCCCAGGATCCCATTTGACACCAGGGGGCGTAAAAAGGGCAGGGATGAATTGTGACAGCATGGGGCCCAATAGAAAAAAGGAACCATTATGAAACCATGGAGGCCAACAATCAAATGATTCATTGTGACATCAAGTGGCCTAAAAGGGCATGGGATGCATTGTGACACCACAGAGGTTAAGAGAAGCAAGGAACCATTGTGACCCAATGCAGGCTAACAATCTAATGATCCCTTGTGACACCAATGGGACTAAAAGGGGCAGGGATGAATTGTGAAAGCATGGGGCCCAATTAAAACCTGGTACAATTATGCCACAATGGAGTCCAAGAATCAAATGATTCATTGTGACATCAAGTGGCCTAAAAGGGCATGGGATGCATTGTGACAGCACAGGGGTTAAGAGAAGCAAGGAACCATTGTGACCCAATGCAGGCTAACAATCTAATGATCCCTTGTGGCACCAGGGGGTATAAAAAGGGCCAGGGATGGATTGTTAGAGCACGGGGAACAATAGAAGCAAGGATCTATTATGCCACCATGGAGGCCAAGAATCAAATGATTCATTGTGACATCATGTGGCCTAAAAGGGCATGGGATGCATTGTGACAGCACAGGGGTTAAGAGAAGCAAGGAACCATTGTGACCCAATGCAGGCTAACAATCCCAGGATCCCATTTGACACCATGGGGCGTAAAAGGGCCAGGGATGAATTGTGACAGCATGGGGCCCAATAGAAACAAGGAACCATTATGACACCATGGAGGCCAAGAATCAAATGATTCATTGTGACATCAAGTGGCCTAAAATGGCATGGGATGCATTGTGACACCACAGGGGTTAAGAGAAGCAAGGAACCATTGTGACCCAATGCAGGCTAACAATCTAAGAATCCCTTTTGACACCAGGGGGCGCAAAAGGGCCAGGGATGAATTGTTACAGCACGGGGACCAATAGAAGCAAGGATCTATTATGCCACCATGGAGGCCAAGAATCAAATAATTCATTGTGACATCAAGTGGCCTAAAAGGGCATGGGATGCATTGTGACAGCACAGGGGTTAAGAGAAGCAAGGAAGCATTGTGACCCAATGCAGGCAAACAATCTAATGATCCTTTTTGACACCAATGGGCCTAAAAGGGCCAGGGATGAATTGTGAAAGCATGGGGCCCAAGTAAAACCTGGTACAATTATGCCACCATGGAGGCCAAGAATCAAATGATTCATTGTGACATCAAGTGGCCTAAAAGGGCATGGGATGCATTGTCACACCACAGGGGTTAAGAGAAGCAAGGAACCATTGTGACCCAATGCAGGCTAACAATCTAAGAATCTCTTTTGACACCAGGGGGCGCAAAAGGACCACGGATGAACTCTGACCGCATGGGGACCTATAGAAGCAAGGAACCATTATGACACCATGAAGGCCAAGAATCAAATGGTTCATTGTAAGACCAAGTGGCCTAAAAGGGCTTGGAATGCATTGTGACACCACAGAGGTTAAGAGAAGCAAGGAATCATTGTGACCCAATGCAGGCTAACAATCTAATGATCCCTTGTGGCACCAGGGGGTATAAAAATGGCCAGGGATGGATTGTTACAGCACGGGGACCAATAGAAGCAAGGAACCATTATGACACCATGAAGGCCAAGAATCAAATGGTTCATTGTGACATCAAGTGGCCTAAAAGGGCTTGGAATGCATTGTGACACCACAGAGGGTAAGAGAAGCAAGGAACCATTGTGACCCAATGCAGGCTAACAATCTAATGATCCCTTGTGACACCAATGGGCCTAAAAGGGGCAGGGATGAATTGTGAAAGCATGGGGCCCAAGTAAAACCTGGTACAATTATGCCACCATGGAGGCCAAGAATCAAATGATTCATTGTGACATCAAGTGGCCTAAAAGGGCATGGGATGCATTGTGACACCACAGGGGTTAAGAGAATCAAGAATCCATTGTGACCCAATGCAGGCTAACAATCTAATGATCCCTTGTGGCACCAGGGGGTATAAAAAGGGCCAGGGATGGATTGTTACAGCACGGGGACCAATAGAAGCAAGGAACCATTATGACACCATGAAGGCCAAGAATCAAATGGTTCATTGTGACATCAAGTGGCCTAAAAGGTCTTGGAATGCATTGTGACACCACAGAGGATAAGAGAAGCAAGGAACCATTGTGACCCAATGCAGGCTAACAATCTAATGATCCCTTGTGGCACCGGGGGATATAAAAAGGGCCAGGGATGGATTGTTACAGCTCGGGGACCTATAGAAGCAAGGAACCATTATGACACCATGAAGGCCAAGAATCTAATGGTTCATTGTAAGACCAAGTGGCCTAAAAGGGCTTGGAATGCATTGTGACACCACAGGGGTTAAGAGAAGGAAGGGATCATTGTGACCCAATGCAGGCTAACAATCTAATGATCCCTTGTGGCACCAGGGGGTATAAAAAGGGCCAGGGATGGATTGTTACAGAACGGGGACCAATAGAAGCAAGGATCTATTATGCCACCATGGAGGCCAAGAATCAAATGATTCATTGTGACATCAAGTGGCCTAAAAGTGCATTGGATGCATTTTGACAGCACATGGCTTAAGACAAGCAAGGAACCATTGTGACCCAATGGAGGCTAATAATCCCAGGATCCCTTGTGACACCAATGGGCCTAAAAGGGCCAGGGATGAATTGTTACAGCACGGGGACCAATAGAAACAAGGAACCATTATGACACCATGGAGGCCAAGAATCAAATGATTCATTGTGACATCATGTGGCCTAAAAGGGCATGGGATGCATTGTGACACCACAGAGGTTAAGAGAAGCAAGGATCCATTGTGACCCAATGGAGGCCAATAATCCCAGGATCCCATTTGACACCAGGGGGCGTAAAACGGCCAGGGATGAATTGTGAAAGCATAGGGCCCAATTAAAACCTGGTGCAATTATGCCACCATGGAGGCCAAGAATCAAATGATTCATTTTGACATCAAGTGGCCTAAAAGGGCATGGGATGCATTGTGACAGCACAGGGGTTAAGAGAAGCAAGGATCCATTGTGACCCAATGGAGGCTAATAATCCCAGGATCCCATTTGACACCAGGGGGCGTAAAAGGGGCAGGGATGAATTGTGACAGCATGGGGCCCAATAGAAAAAAGGAACCATTATGAAACCATGGAGGCCAACAATCAAATGATTCATTGTGACATCAAGTGGCCTAAAAGGGCATGGGATGCATTGTGACACCACAGAGGTTAAGAGAAGCAAGGAACCATTGTGACCCAATGCAGGCTAACAATCTAATGATCCCTTGTGACACCAATGGGACTAAAAGGGGCAGGGATGAATTGTGAAAGCATGGGGCCCAATTAAAACCTGGTACAATTATGCCACAATGGAGTCCAAGAATCAAATGATTCATTGTGACATCAAGTGGCCTAAAAGGGCATGGGATGCATTGTGACAGCACAGGGGTTAAGAGAAGCAAGGAACCATTGTGACCCAATGCAGGCTAACAATCTAATGATCCCTTGTGGCACCAGGGGGTATAAAAAGGGCCAGGGATGGATTGTTAGAGCACGGGGAACAATAGAAG
Organism: Cinclus cinclus; assembly: GCF_963662255.1. Taxonomy (NCBI): domain Eukaryota; kingdom Metazoa; phylum Chordata; class Aves; order Passeriformes; family Cinclidae; genus Cinclus; species Cinclus cinclus. The sequence continues at coordinate 53,169 of NW_026912241.1, read as the reverse complement.
CAAGGATCTATTATGCCACCATGGAGGCCAAGAATCAAATGATTCATTGTGACATCATGTGGCCTAAAAGGGCATGGGATGCATTGTGACAGCACAGGGGTTAAGAGAAGCAAGGAACCATTGTGACCCAATGCAGGCTAACAATCCCAGGATCCCATTTGACACCAGGGGGCGTAAAAGGGCCAGGGATGAATTGTGACAGCATGGGGCCCAATAGAAACAAGGAACCATTATGACACCATGGAGGCCAAGAATCAAATGATTCATTGTGACATCAAGTGGCCTAAAATGGCATGGGATGCATTGTGACACCACAGGGGTTAAGAGAAGCAAGGAACCATTGTGACCCAATGCAGGCTAACAATCTAAGAATCCCTTTTGACACCAGGGGGCGCAAAAGGACCACGGATGGACTCTGACAGCATGGGGACCTATAGAAGCAAGGAACCATTATGACACTATGAAGGCCAGGAATCAAATGGTTCATTGTAAGACCAAGTGGCCTAAAAGGGCTTGGAATGCATTGTGACACCACAGGGGTTAAGAGAAGCAAGGAACCATTGTGACCCAATGCAGGCTAACAATCTAATGATCCCTTGTGGCACCAGGGGGTATAAAAAGGGCCAGGGATGGATTGTTACAGCACGGGGAGCAATAGAAGCAAGGATCTATTATGCCACTATGGAGGCCAAGAATCAAATGATTCATTGTGACATCAAGTGGCCTAAAAGGGCATGGGATGCATTGTGACCGCACAGGGCTTAAGAGAAGCAATGATCCATTGTGACCCAATGGAGGCTAATAATCCCAGGATCCCATTTGACACCAGGGGGCGTAAAAGGGCCAGGGATTAATTGTGACAGCATGGGGCCCAATAGAAACAAGGAACCATTATGACACCATGGAGGCCAAGAATCAAATGATTCATTGTGACATCAAGTGGCCTAAAATGTCATGGGATGCATTGTGACATCACAGAGGTTAAGAGAAGCAAGGAAACATTGTGACCCAATGCAGGCTAACAATCTAATGATCCCTTGTGACACCAATGGGCCTAAAAGGGCCAGGGATGAATTGTTACAGCACGGGGACCAATAGAAGCAAGGATCTATTATGCCACCATGGAGGCCAAGAATCAAATAATTCATTGTGACATCAAGTGGCCTAAAAGGGCATGGGATGCATTGTGACAGCACAGGGGTTAAGAGAAGCAAGGAAGCATTGTGACCCAATGCAGGCAAACAATCTAATGATCCTTTTTGACACCAATGGGCCTAAAAGGGCCAGGGATGAATTGTGAAAGCATGGGGCCCAAGTAAAACCTGGTACAATTATGCCACCATGGAGGCCAAGAATCAAATGATTCATTGTGACATCAAGTGGCCTAAAAGGGCATGGGATGCATTGTCACACCACAGGGGTTAAGAGAAGCAAGGAACCATTGTGACCCAATGCAGGCTAACAATCTAAGAATCTCTTTTGACACCAGGGGGCGCAAAAGGACCACGGATGAACTCTGACCGCATGGGGACCTATAGAAGCAAGGAACCATTATGACACCATGAAGGCCAAGAATCAAATGGTTCATTGTAAGACCAAGTGGCCTAAAAGGGCTTGGAATGCATTGTGACACCACAGAGGTTAAGAGAAGCAAGGAATCATTGTGACCCAATGCAGGCTAACAATCTAATGATCCCTTGTGGCACCAGGGGGTATAAAAATGGCCAGGGATGGATTGTTACAGCACGGGGACCAATAGAAGCAAGGAACCATTATGACACCATGAAGGCCAAGAATCAAATGGTTCATTGTGACATCAAGTGGCCTAAAAGGGCTTGGAATGCATTGTGACACCACAGAGGGTAAGAGAAGCAAGGAACCATTGTGACCCAATGCAGGCTAACAATCTAATGATCCCTTGTGACACCAATGGGCCTAAAAGGGGCAGGGATGAATTGTGAAAGCATGGGGTCCAAGTAAAACCTGGTACAATTACGCCACCATTGCGGCCAAGAATCAAATGATTCATTGTGACATCAAGTGGCCTAAAAGGGCATGGGATGCATTGTGACAGCACAGGGGTTAAGAGAAGCAAGGAACCATTGTGACCCAATGGAGGCTAACAATCTAAGAATCCCTTTTGGCTCCAGGGGGCGCAAAAGGACCACGGATGAACACTGACAGCATGGGGACCTATAGAAGCAAGGAACCATTATGACACCATGAAGGCCAAGAATCAAATGGTTCATTGTAAGACCAAGTGGCCTAAAAGGGCTTGGAATGCATTGTGACACCACAGAGGTTAAGAGAAGCAAGGAACCATTGTGACCCAATGCAGGCTAACAATCTAATGATCCCCTGTGGCACCAGGGGGTATAAAAAGGGCCAGGGATGGATTGTTACAGCACGGGGACCAATAGAAGCAAGGATCTATTATGCCACCGTGTAGGCCAAGAATCAAATGATTCATTGTGACACCATGTGGCCTAAAAGGGCATGGGATGCATTGTGACAGCACAGGGGTTAAGAGAAGCAAGGATCCATTGTGACCCAATGCAGGCTAACAATCTAATGATCCCTTTTGACACCAATGGGCCTAAAAGGGGCAGGGATGAATTGTGAAAGCATGGGGCCCAAGTAAAACCTGGTACAATTATGCCACCATGGAGGCCAAGAATCAAATGATTCATTGTGACATCAAGTGGCCTAAAAGGGCATGGGATGCATTGTGACACCACAGGGGTTAAGAGAAGCAAGAATCCATTGTGACCCAATGCAGGCTAACAATCTAATGATCCCTTGTGGCACCAGGGGGTATAAAAAGGGCCAGGGATGGATTGTTACAGCACGGGGACCAATAGAAGCAAGGAACCATTATGACACCATGAAGGCCAAGAATCAAATGGTTCATTGTGACATCAAGTGGCCTAAAAGGTCTTGGAATGCATTGTGACACCACAGAGGATAAGAGAAGCAAGGAACCATTGTGACCCAATGCAGGCTAACAATCTAATGATCCCTTGTGGCACCGGGGGATATAAAAAGGGCCAGGGATGGATTGTTACAGCTCGGGGACCTATAGAAGCAAGGAACCATTATGACACCATGAAGGCCAAGAATCTAATGGTTCATTGTAAGACCAAGTGGCCTAAAAGGGCTTGGAATGCATTGTGACACCACAGGGGTTAAGAGAAGGAAGGGATCATTGTGACCCAATGCAGGCTAACAATCTAATGATCCCTTGTGGCACCAGGGGGTATAAAAAGGGCCAGGGATGGATTGTTACAGAACGGGGACCAATAGAAGCAAGGATCTATTATGCCACCATGGAGGCCAAGAATCAAATGATTCATTGTGACATCAAGTGGCCTAAAAGTGCATTGGATGCATTTTGACAGCACATGGCTTAATACAAGCAAGGAACCATTGTGACCCAATGGAGGCTAATAATCCCAGGATCCCTTGTGACACCAATGGGCCTAAAAGGGCCAGGGATGAATTGTTACAGCACGGGGACCAATAGAAACAAGGAACCATTATGACACCATGGAGTACAAGAATCAAATGATTCATTGTGACATCATGTGGCCTAAAAGGGCATGGGATGCATTGTGACACCACAGAGGTTAAGAGAAGCAAGGATCCATTGTGAACCAATGGAGGCCAATAATCCCAGGATCCCATTTGACACCAGGGGGCGTAAAACGGCCAGGGATGAATTGTGACAGCATAGGGCCCAATTAAAACCTGGTGCAATTATGCCACCATGGAGGCCAAGAATCAAATGATTCATTTTGACATCAAGTGGCCTAAAAGGGCATGGGATGCATTGTGACACCACAGAGGTTAAGAGAAGCAAGGAACCATTGTGACCCAATGCAGGCTAACAATCTAGGAATCCCTTTTGACACCAGGGGGCGCAAAAGGACCACGGATGAATTCTGACCGCATGGGGACCTATAGAAGCAAGGAACCATTATGACACCATGAAGGCCAAGAATCAAATGGTTCATTGTAAGACCAAGTGGCCTGAAAGGGCTTGGAATGCATTGTGACACCACAGAGGTTAAGAGAAGCAAGGAACCATTGTGACCCAATGCAGGCTAACAATCTAATGATCCCTTGTGGCACCAGGGGGTATAAAAAGGGCCAGGGATGGATTGTTACAGCACGGGGACCAATAGAAGCAAGGATCTATTATGCCACCATGGAGGCCAAGATTTAAATGATTCATTGTGACATCAAGTGGCCTAAAAGGGCATGGGATGCCTTGTGACAGCACAGGGCTTAAGAGAAGCAAGGATCCATTGTGACCCAATGGAGGCTAATAATCCCAGGATCCCATTTGACACCAGGGGGCGTAAAAGGGCCAGGGATGAATTGTGACAGCACGGGGACCAATAGAAACAAGGAACCATTATGCCACCATGGAGGCCAACAATCAAATGATTCATTGTGACATCAAGTGGCCTAAAATGGCATGGGATGCATTGTGACATCACAGAGGTTAAGAGAAGCAAGGAACCATTGTGACCCAATGCAGGCTAACAATCTAATGATCCCTTGTGACACCAATGGGCCTAAAAGGGGCAGGGATGTATTGTGAAAGCATGGGGCCCAATTAAAACCTGGTACAATTACGCCACGATGGAGGCCAAGAATCAAATTATTCATTGTCACATCAAGTGGCCTAAAAGGGCTTGGAATGCATTGTGACACCACAGAGGTTAAGAGAAGCAAGGAACCATTGTGACCCAATGCAGGCTAACAATCTAATGCTCCTTTGTGGCACCAGGGGGTATAAAAAGGGCCAGGGATGGATTGTTACAGCACGGGGACCAATAGAAGCAAGGATCTATTATGCCACCATGGAGGCCAATAATCAAATGATTCATTGTGACATCAAGTGGCCTAAAAGGGCATGGGATGCATTGTGACAGCACAGGGGTTAAGAGAAGCAAGGATCCATTGTGACCCAATGGAGGCTAATAATCCCAGGATCCCATTTGACACCAGGGGGCGTAAAAGGGCCAGGGATGAATTGTGAAAGCATAGGGCCCAATTAAAACCTGGTGCAATTATGCCACCATGGAGGCCAAGAATCAAATGGTTCATTGTGACATCAAGTGGCCTAAAAGGTCTTGGAATGCATTGTGACACCACAGAGGATAAGAGAAGCAAGGAACCATTGTGACCCAATGCAGGCTAACAATCTAATGATCCCTTGTGGCACCGGGGGATATAAAAAGGGCCAGGGATGGATTGTTACAGCTCGGGGACCTATAGAAGCAAGGAACCATTATGACACCATGAAGGCCAAGAATCTAATGGTTCATTGTAAGACCAAGTGGCCTAAAAGGGCTTGGAATGCATTGTGACACCACAGGGGTTAAGAGAAGGAAGGGATCATTGTGACCCAATGCAGGCTAACAATCTAATGATCCCTTGTGGCACCAGGGGGTATAAAAAGGGCCAGGGATGGATTGTTACAGAACGGGGACCAATAGAAGCAAGGATCTATTATGCCACCATGGAGGCCAAGAATCAAATGATTCATTGTGACATCAAGTGGCCTAAAAGTGCATTGGATGCATTTTGACAGCACATGGCTTAAGACAAGCAAGGAACCATTGTGACCCAATGGAGGCTAATAATCCCAGGATCCCTTGTGACACCAATGGGCCTAAAAGGGCCAGGGATGAATTGTTACAGCACGGGGACCAATAGAAACAAGGAACCATTATGACACCATGGAGGCCAAGAATCAAATGATTCATTGTGACATCATGTGGCCTAAAAGGGCATGGGATGCATTGTGACACCACAGAGGTTAAGAGAAGCAAGGATCCATTGTGACCCAATGGAGGCCAATAATCCCAGGATCCCATTTGACACCAGGGGGCGTAAAACGGCCAGGGATGAATTGTGACAGCATAGGGCCCAATTAAAACCTGGTGCAATTATGCCACCATGGAGGCCAAGAATGAAATGATTCATTTTGACATCAAGTGGCCTAAAAGGGCATGGGATGCATTGTGACACCACAGAGGTTAAGAGAAGCAAGGAACCATTGTGACCCAATGCAGGCTAACAATCTAGGAATCCCTTTTGACACCAGGGGGCGCAAAAGGACCACGGATGAATTCTGACCGCATGGGGACCTATAGAAGCAAGGAACCATTATGACACCATGAAGGCCAAGAATCAAATGGTTCATTGTAAGACCAAGTGGCCTGAAAGGGCTTGGAATGCATTGTGACACCACAGAGGTTAAGAGAAGCAAGGAACCATTGTGACCCAATGCAGGCTAACAATCTAATGATCCCTTGTGGCACCAGGGGGTATAAAAAGGGCCAGGGATGGATTGTTACAGCACGGGGACCAATAGAAGCAAGGATCTATTATGCCACCATGGAGGCCAAGATTTAAATGATTCATTGTGACATCAAGTGGCCTAAAAGGGCATGGGATGCCTTGTGACAGCACAGGGCTTAAGAGAAGCAAGGATCCATTGTGACCCAATGGAGGCTAATAATCCCAGGATCCCATTTGACACCAGGGGGCGTAAAAGGGCCAGGGATGAATTGTGACAGCATGGGGCCCAATAGAAACAAGGAACCATTATGCCACCATGGAGGCCAAGAATCAAATGATTCATTGTGACATCAAGTGGCCTAAAATGGCATGGGATGCATTGTGACATCACAGAGGTTAAGAGAAGCAAGGAACCATTGTGACCCAATGCAGGCTAACAATCTAATGATCCCTTGTGACACCAATGGGCCTAAAAGGGGCAGGGATGTATTGTGAAAGCATGGGGCCCAATTAAAACCTGGTACAATTACGCCACGATGGAGGCCAAGAATCAAATTATTCATTGTGACATCAAGTGGCCTAAAAGGGCTTGGAATGCATTGTGACACCACAGAGGTTAAGAGAAGCAAGGAACCATTGTGACCCAATGCAGGCTAACAATCTAATGATCCTTTGTGGCACCAGGGGGTATAAAAAGGGCCAGGGATGGATTGTTACAGCACGGGGACCAATAGAAGCAAGGATCTATTATGCCACCATGGAGGCCAATAATCAAATGATTCATTGTGACATCAAGTGGCCTAAAAGGGCATGGGATGCATTGTGACAGCACAGGGGTTAAGAGAAGCAAGGATCCATTGTGACCCAATGGAGGCTAATAATCCCAGGATCCCATTTGACACCAGGGGGCGTAAAAGGGCCAGGGATGAATTGTGAAAGCAAAGGGCCCAATTAAAACCTGGTGCAATTATGCCACCATGGAGGCCAAGAATCAAATGATTCATTGTGACATCAAGTGGCCTAAAAGGGCATGGGATGCATTGTGACACCACAGAGGTTAAGAGAAGCAAGGAATCATTGTGACCCAATGCAGGCTAACAATCTAATGATCCCTTTTGACACCAATGGGCCTAAAAGTGGCAGGGATGTATTGTGAAAGCATGGGGCCCAATTAAAACCTGGTACAATTACGCCACCATGGAGGCCAAGAATCAAATGATTCATTGTGACATCAAGTGGCCTAAAAGGGCTTGGAATGCATTGTGACACCACAGAGGTTAAGAGAAACAAGGAACCATTGTGACCCAATGCAGGCTAACAGTCTAATGATCCCTTGTGACACCAATGGGCCTAAAAGGGCCAGGGATGAATTGTTACAGCACAGGGACCAATAGAAGCAAGGATCTATTATGCCACCAAGGAGGCCAAGAATCAAATGATTCATTGTGACATCATGTGGCCTAAAAGGGCATGGGATGCATTGTGACACCACAGAGGTTAAGAGAAGCAAGGAACCATTGTGACCCAATGCAGGCTAACAATCTAATGATCCCTTTTGACAACAATGGGCCTAAAAGGGGCAGGGATGAATTGTGAAAGCATGGGGACCAAGTAAAACCTGGTACAATTATGGCACCATGGAGGCCAAGAATCAAATGATTCATTGTGACATCAAGTGGCCTAAAAGGGCATGGGATGCATTGTGACAGCACAGGGGTTAAGAGAAGCAAGGATCCATTGTAACCCAATGGAGGCTAATAATCCCAGGATCCCATTTGACACCAGGGGGCGTAAAAGGGCCAGGGATGAATTGTGACAGCATGGGGCCCAGTAGAAACAAGGAACCATTATGACACCATGGAGGCCAAGAATCAAATGATTCATTGTGACATCAAGTGGCCTAAAAGGGCATGGGATGCATTGTGACAGCACAGGGGTTAAGAGAAGCAAGGAACCATTGTGACCCAATGCAGGCTAACAATCTAATGATCCCTTGTGGCACCAGGGGGTATTAAAAGGGCCAGGGATGGATTATTACAGCACGGGGACCAATAGAAGCAAGGATCTATTATGCCACCGTGGAGGCAAGAATCAAATGATTCATTGTGACATCAAGTGGCCTAAAAGGGCATGGGATGCATTGTGACAGCACAGGGGTTAAGAGAAGCAAGGATCCATTGTAACCCAATGGAGGCTAATAATCCCAGGATCCCATTTGACACCAGGGGGCGTAAAAGGGCCAGGGATGAATTGTGACAGCATGGGGCCCAATAGAAACAAGGAACCATTATGACAACATGGAGGCCAAGAATGAAATGATTCATTGTAAGACCAAGTGGCCTAAAAGGGCATGGGATGCATTGTGACACCACAGGGGTTAAGAGAAGCAAGGAAACATTGTGACCCAATGCAGGCTAACAATCTAATGATCCCTTTTGACACCAATGGGCCTAAAAGGGCCGGGGATGTATTGTGAAACCATGGGGCCCAATTAAAACCTGGTACAATTACGCCACCATGGAGGCCAAGAATCAAATGATTCATTGTGACATCAAGTGGCCTAAAAGGGCATGGGATGCATTATGACACCACAGGGGTTAAGAGAAGCAAGGAACCATTGTGACCCAATGCAGGCTAACAATCTAAGAATCCCTTTTGACACCAGGGGGCGCAAAAGGACCACGGATGAACTCTGACAGCATGGGGACCTATAGAAGCAAGGAACCATTATGACACCATGGAGGCCAAGAATCAAATGATTCATGGTGACATCAAGTGGCCTAAAAGGGCATGGGATGCATTGTGACACCACAGAGGTTAAGAGAAGCAAGGAACCATTGTGACCCAATGCAGGCTAACAATCTAATGATCCCTTGTGGCACCAGGGGGTATAAAAAGGGCCAGGGATGGATTGTTACAGCACGGGGACCAATAGAACAAGGATCTATTATGCCACCGTGGAGGCCAAGAATCAAATGATTCATGGTGACATCAAGTGGCCTAAAAGGGCATGGGATGCATTGTGACACCACAGAGGTTAAGAGAAGCAAGGAACCATTGTGACCCAATGCAGGCTAACAATCTAATGATCCCTTGTGACACCAATGGGCCTAAAAGGGCCAGGGATGAATTGTGACAGCATGGGGCCCAAGTAAAACCTGGTACAATTATGCCACCATGGTGGCCAAGAATCAAATGATTCATTGTGACATCAAGTGGCCTAAAAGGGCATGGGATGCATTGTGACATCACAGAGGTTAAGAGAAGCAAGGAACCATTGTGACCCAATGCAGGCTAACAATCTAATGATCCCTTGTGACACCAATGGGCCTAAAAGGGGCAGGGATGAATTGTGAAAGCATGGGGCCCAAGAAAAACCTGGTACAATTATGCCACCATGGAGGCCAAGAATCAAATGATTCATTGTGACATCAAGTGGCCTAAAAGGCATGGGATGCATTGTGACAGCACAGGGGTTAAGAGAAGCAAGGATCCATTGTGACCCAATGGAGGCTAATAATCCCAGGATCCCATTTGACACCAGGGGGCGTAAAAGGGCCAGGGATGAATTGTGACAGCATGGGGCCCAATAGAAACAAGGAACCATTATGACACCATGGAGGCCAACAATCAAATGATTCATTGTGACATCAAGTGGCCTAAAAGGGCATGGGATGCATTGTGACACCACACAGGTTAAGAGAAGCAAGGAACCATTGTGACCCAATGCAGGCTAACAATCTAATGATCCCTTGCGACACCAATGGGCCTAAAAGGGGCAGGGATGAATTGTGAAAGCATGGGGCCCAAGTAAAACCTGGTACAATTATGCCACCATGGAGGCCAAGAATCAAATGATTCATTGTGACATCAAGAGGCCTAAAACGCCTTGGAATGTATTTTGCCACCACAGAGGTTAAGAGAAGCAAGGAACGAGTGTGACCGGATGCAGGCTAAGAATCTAATGATCCCTTGTGGCACCAGGGGGTATAAAAAGGGCCAGGGATGGATTGTTACAGCACGGGGACCAATAGAAGCAAGGATCTATTATGCCACCGTGGAGGCCAAGAATCAAATGATTCATTGTGACATCAAGTGGCCTAAAAGGGCATGGGATGCATTGTGACAGCACAGGGGTTAAGAGAAGCAAGGATCCATTGTGACCCAATGGAGGCTAATAATCCCAGGATCCCATTTGACACCAGGGGGCGTAAAAGGGCCAGGGATGAATTGTGACAGCATGGGGCCCAATAGAAACAAGGAACCATTATAACACCATGGAGGCCAAGAATCAAATGATTCATTGTGACATCAAGTGGCCTAAAAGGGCATGGGATGCATTGTGACAGCACAGGGGTTAAGAGAAGCAAGGATCCATTGTGACCCAATGGAGGCTAACAATCTAATGATCCCTTTTGACACCAATGGGCCTAAAAGGTCCAGGGATGTATTGTGAAACCATGGAGCCCAATTAAAACCTGGTACAATTGCGCCACCATGTAGGCCAAGAATCAAATGATTCATTGTGACATCAAGTGGCCTAAAAGGGCATGGGATGCATTGTGACACCCCAGGGGTTAAGAGAAGCAAGGAACCATTGTGACCCAATGCAGGCTAACAATCTAATGATCCCTTGTGGCACCAGGGGGTATAAAAAGGGGCAGGGATGGATTGTTACAGCACGGGGACCAATAGAAGCAAGGATCTATTATGCCACCGTGGAGGCCAAGAATCAAATGATTCATTGTGACATCAAGTGGCCTAAAAGGGCATGGGATGCATTGTGACAGCACAGGGGTTAAGAGAAGCAAGGATCCTTTGTGACCCAATGGAGGCTAATAATCCCAGGATCCCATTTGACACCAGGGGGCATAAAAGGGCCAGGGATGAATTGTGACAGCATGGGGCCCAATAGAAACAAGGAACCATTATGACACCATGGAGGCCAAGAATGAAATGATTCATTGTGACATCAAGTGGCCTAAAAGGGCATGGGATGCATTGTGACAGCACAGGGGTTAAGAGAAGCAAGGAACCATTGTGACCCAATGCAGGCTAACAATCTAATGATCCCTTGTGGCACCAGGGGGTATAAAAAGGGGCAGGGATGGATTGTTACAGCACGGGGACCAATAGAAGCAAGGATCGATTATGCCACCATGGAGGCCAATAATCAAATGATTCATTGTGACATCAAGTGGCCTAAAAGGGCATGGCATGCATTGTGACAGCACAGGGGTTAAGAGAAGCAAGGATCCATTGTAACCCAATGGAGGCTAATAATCCCAGGATCCCATTTGACACCAGGGGGCTTAAAAGGGCCAGGGATGAATTGTGACAGCATGGGGCCCAATAGAAACAAGGAACCATTATGACACCATGGAGGCCAAGAATCAAATGATTCATTGTGACATCAAGTGGCCTAAAAGGGCATGGGATGCATTGTGACACCACAGAGGTTAAGAGAAGCAAGGAACCATTGTGACCCAATGGAGGCTAACAATCTAATGATCCCTTTTGACACCAATGGGCCTAAAAGGTCCAGGGATGTATTGTGAAACCATGGAGCCCAATTAAAACCTGGTACAATTGCGCCACCATGTAGGCCAAGAATCAAATGATTCATTGTGACATCAAGTGGCCTAAAAGGGCATGGGATGCATTGTGACACCCCAGGGGTTAAGAGAAGCAAGGAACCATTGTGACCCAATGCAGGCTAACAATCTAATGATCCCTTGTGGCACCAGGGGGTATAAAAAGGGGCAGGGATGGATTGTTACAGCACGGGGACCAATAGAAGCAAGGATCTATTATGCCACCGTGGAGGCCAAGAATCAAATGATTCATTGTGACATCAAGTGGCCTAAAAGGGCATGGGATGCATTGTGACAGCACAGGGGTTAAGAGAAGCAAGGATCCTTTGTGACCCAATGGAGGCTAATAATCCCAGGATCCCATTTGACACCAGGGGGCATAAAAGGGCCAGGGATGAATTGTGACAGCATGGGGCCCAATAGAAACAAGGAACCATTATGACACCATGGAGGCCAAGAATGAAATGATTCATTGTGACATCAAGTGGCCTAAAAGGGCATGGGATGCATTGTGACAGCACAGGGGTTAAGAGAAGCAAGGAACCATTGTGACCCAATGCAGGCTAACAATCTAATGATCCCTTGTGGCACCAGGGGGTATAAAAAGGGGCAGGGATGGATTGTTACAGCACGGGGACCAATAGAAGCAAGGATCGATTATGCCACCATGGAGGCCAATAATCAAATGATTCATTGTGACATCAAGTGGCCTAAAAGGGCATGGCATGCATTGTGACAGCACAGGGGTTAAGAGAAGCAAGGATCCATTGTAACCCAATGGAGGCTAATAATCCCAGGATCCCATTTGACACCAGGGGGCTTAAAAGGGCCAGGGATGAATTGTGACAGCATGGGGCCCAATAGAAACAAGGAACCATTATGACACCATGGAGGCCAAGAATCAAATGATTCATTGTGACATCAAGTGGCCTAAAAGGGCATGGGATGCATTGTGACACCACAGAGGTTAAGAGAAGCAAGGAACCATTGTGACCCAATGCAGGCTAACAATCTAATGATCCCTTGTGACACCAATGGGCCTAAAAGGGGCAGGGATGAATTGTGAAAGCATGCGGCCCAAGTAAAACCTGGTACAATTATGCCACCATGGAGGCCAAGAATCAAATGATTCATTGTGACATCAAGTGGCCTAAAAGGGCATGGGATGCATTGTGACACCACAGACGTTAAGAGAAGCAAGGAACCATTGTGACCCAATGCATGCTAACAATCTAATGATCCCTTGTGGCACCAGGGGGTATTAAAAGGGCCAGGGATGGATTGTTACAGCACGGGGACCAATAGAAGCAAGGATCTATTATGCTACCGTGGAGGCAAGAATCAAATGATTCATTGTGACATCAAGTGGCCTAAAAGGGCATGGGATGCATTGTGACAGCACAGGGGTTAAGAGAAGCAAGGAACCATTGTGACCCAAAGGAGGCTAACAATCTAATGATCCCTTTTGACACCAATGGGCCTAAAAGGGGCAGGGATGAATTGTGAAAGCATGGGGACCAAGAAAAACCTGGTACAATTATGGCACCATGGAGGCCAAGAATCAAATGATTCATTGTGACATCATGTGGCCTAAAAGGGCATGGGATGCATTGTGACAGCACAGGGGTTAAGAGAAGCAAGGATCCATTGTAACCCAATGGAGGCTAATAATCCCAGGATCCCATTTGACACCAGGGGGCTTAAAAGGGCCAGGGATGAATTGTGACAGCATGGGGCCCAATAGAAACAAGGAACCATTATGACACCATGGAGGCCAAGAATCAAATGATTCATTGTGACATCATGTGGCCTAAAAGGGCATGGGATGCATTGTGACAGCACAGGGGTTAAGAGAAGCAAGGATCCATTGTGACCCAATGGAGGCTAATAATCCCAGGATCCCATTTGACAGCAGGGGCCATAAAAGGGCCAGGGATGAATTGTGACAGCATGGGGCCCAATAGAAACAAGGAACCATTATGACACCATGGAGGCCAACAATCAAATGATTCATTGTGACATCAAGTGGCCTAAAAGGGCATGGGATGCATTGTGACATCACAGAGGTTAAGAGAAGCAAGGAACCATTGTGACCCAATGCAGGCTAACAATCTAATGATCCCATTTGACACCAATGGGCCTAAAAGGGGCAGGGATGAATTGTGAAAGCATGGGGACTAAGTAAAACCTGGTACAATTATGCCACCATGGAGGCCAAGAATCAAATGATTCATTGTGACATCAAGTGGCCTAAAAGGGCATGGGATGCATTGTGACAGCACAGGGGTTAAGAGAAGCGAGGATCCATTGTGACCCAATGGAGGCTAATAATCCCAGGATCCCATTTGACACCAGGGGGCGTAAAAGGGCCAGGGATGAATTGTGACAGCATGGGGCCCAATAGAAACAAGGAACCATTATGACACCATGGAGGCCAAGAATGAAATGATTCATTGTGACATCAAGTGGCCTAAAAGGGCATGGGATGCATTGTGACACCACAGGGGTTAAGAGAAGCAAGGAAACATTGTGACCCAATGCAGGCTAACAATCTAATGATCCCTTGTGACACCAATGGGCCTAAAAGGGCCAGGGATGGATTGTTACAGCACGGGGACCAATAGAAGCAAGGATCTATTATGCCACCATGGAGGCCAAGAATCAAATAATTCATTGTGACATCATGTGGCCTAAAAGGGCATGGGATGCATTGTGACAGCGCAGGGGTTAAGAGAAGCAAGGATCCATTGTGACCCAATGCAGGCTAACAATCTAATGATCCCTTGTGGCACCAGGGGGTATAAAAAGGGGCAGGGATGGATTGTTACAGCACGGGGACCAATAGAAGCAAGGATCTATTATGCCACCGTGGAGGCCAAGAATCAAATGATTCATTGTGACATCAAGTGGCCTAAAAGGGCATGGGATGCATTGTGACAGCACAGGGGTTAAGAGAAGCAAGGATCCTTTGAGACCCAATGGAGGCTAATAATCCCAGGATCCCATTTGACACCAGGGGGCATAAAAGGGCCAGGGATGAATTGTGACAGCATGGGGCCCAATAGAAACAAGGAACCATTATGACACCATGGAGGCCAAGAATGAAATGATTCATTGTGACATCAAGTGGCCTAAAAGGGCATGGGATGCATTGTGACAGCACAGGGGTTAAGAGAAGCAAGGAACCATTGTGACCCAATGCAGGCTAACAATCTAATGATCCCTTGTGGCACCAGGGGGTATAAAAAGGGGCAGGGATGGATTGTTACAGCACGGGGACCAATAGAAGCAAGGATCGATTATGCCACCATGGAGGCCAATAATCAAATGATTCATTGTGACATCAAGTGGCCTAAAAGGGCATGGCATGCATTGTGACATCACAGAGGTTAAGAGAAGCAAGGAACCATTGTGACCCAATGCAGGCTAACAATCTAATGATCCCTTGTGACACCAATGGGCCTAAAAGGGCCAGGGATGAATTGTGACAGCATGGGGCCCAATAGAAACAAGGAACCATTATGACACCATGGAGGCCAAGAATGAAATGATTCATTGTGACATCAAGTGGCCTAAAAGGGCATGGGATGCATTGTGACAGCACAGGGGTTAAGAGAAGCAAGGAACCATTGTGACCCAATGCAGGCTAACAATCTAATGATCCCTGGTGGCATCAGGGGGTATAAAAAGGGGCAGGGATGGATTGTGACAGCACGGGGACCAATAGAAGCAAGGATCGATTATGCCACCATGGAGGCCAATAATCAAATTATTCATTGTGACATCAAGTGGCCTAAAAGGGCATGGGATGCATTGTGACATCACAGAGGTTAAGAGAAGCAAGGAACCATTGTGACCCAATGCAGGCTAACAATCTAATGATCCCATTTGACACCAATGGGCCTAAAAGGGGCAGGGATGAATTGTGAAAGCATGGGGACTAAGTAAAACCTGGTACAATTATGCCACCATGGAGGCCAAGAATCAAATGATTCATTGTGACATCAAGTGGCCTAAAAGGGCATGGGATGCATTGTGACAGCACAGGGGTTAAGAGAAGCAAGGATCCATTGTGACCCAATGGAGGCTAATAATCCCAGGATCCCATTTGACACCAGGGGGCGTAAAAGGGCCAGGGATGAATTGTGACAGCATGGCGCCCAATAGAAACAAGGAACCATTATGACACCATGGAGGCCAAGAATCAAATGATTCATTGTGACATCAAGTGGCCTAAAAGGGCATGGGATGCATTGTGACACCACAGGGGTTAAGAGAAGCAAGGAAACATTGTGACCCAATGCAGGCTAACAATCTAATGATCCCTTGTGACACCAATGGGCCTAAAAGGGCCAGGGATGGATTGTTACAGCACGGGGACCAATAGAAGCAAGGATCTATTATGCCACCATGGAGGCCAAGAATCAAATAATTCATTGTGACATCATGTGGCCTAAAAGGGCATGGGATGCATTGTGACACCACAGGGGTTAAGAGAAGCAAGGAACCATTGTGACCCAATGCAGGCTAACAATCTAATGATCCCTTGTGACACCAATGGGCCTAAAAGGGGCAGGGATGAATTGTGAAAGCATGGGGCCCAAGTAAAACCTGGTACAATTATGCCACCATGGAGGCCAAGAATCAAATGATTCATTGTGACATCAAGTGGCCTAAAAGGGCTTGGAATGCATTGTGACACCACAGACGTTAAGAGAAGCAAGGAACCATTGTGACCCAATGCAGGCTAACAATCTAATGATCCCTTGTGGCACCAGGGGGTATAAAAAGGGCCAGGGATGGATTGTTACAGCACGGGGACCAATAGAACAAGGATCTATTATGCCACCGTGGAGGCCAAGAATCAAATGATTCATGGTGACATCAAGTGGCCTAAAAGGGCATGGGATGCATTGTGACACCACAGAGGTTAAGAGAAGCAAGGAACCATTGTGACCCAATGCAGACTAACAATCTAATGATCCCTTGTGACACCAATGGGCCTAAAAGGGCCAGGGATGAATTGTGACAGCATGGGGCCCAAGTAAAACCTGGTACAATTATGCCACCATGGAGGCCAAGAATCAAATGATTCATTGTGACATCAAGTGGCCTAAAAGGGCATGGGATGCATTGTGACATCACAGAGGTTAAGAGAAGCAAGGAACCATTGTGACCCAATGCAGGCTAACAATCTAATGATCCCTTGTGACACCAATGTGCCTAAAAGGGGCAGGGATGAATTGTGAAAGCATGGGGCCCAAGAAAAACCTGGTACAATTATGCCACCATGGAGGCCAAGAATCAAATGATTCATTGTGACATCTAGTGGCCTAAAAGGCATGGGATGCATTGTGACAGCACAGGGGTTAAGAGAAGCAAGGATCCATTGTGACCCAATGGAGGCTAATAATCCCAGGATCCCATTTGACACCAGGGGGCGTAAAAGGGCCAGGGATGAATTGTGACAGCATGGGGCCCAATAGAAACAAGGAACCATTATGACACCATGGAGGCCAACAATCAAATGATTCATTGTGACATCAAGTGGCCTAAAAGGGCATGGGATGCATTGTGACACCACACAGGTTAAGAGAAGCAAGGAACCATTGTGACCCAATGCAGGCTAACAATCTAATGATCCCTTGAGACACCAATGGGCCGAAAAGGGGCAGGGATGAATTGTGAAAGCATGGGGCCCAAGTAAACCTGGTACAATTATGCCACCATGGAGGCCAAGAATCAAATGATTCATTGTGACATCAAGAGGCCTAAAACGCCTTGGAATGTATTTTGCCACCACAGAGGTTAAGAGAAGCAAGGAACGAGTGTGACCGGATGCAGGCTAAGAATCTAATGATCCCTTGTGGCACCAGGGGGTATTAAAAGGGCCAGGGATGGATTGTTACAGCACGGGGACCAATAGAAGCAAGGATCTATTATGCCACCATGGAGGCCAAGAATCAAATGATTCATTGTGACATCAAGTGGCCTAAAAGGGCATGGGATGCATTGTGACAGCACAGGGGTTAAGAGAAGCGAGGATCCATTGTGACCCAATGGAGGCTAATAATCCCAGGATCCCATTTGACACCAGGGGGCGTAAAAGGGCCAGGGATGAATTGTGACAGCATGGGGCCCAATAGAAACAAGGAACCATTATGACACCATGGAGGCCAAGAATGAAATGATTCATTGTGACATCAAGTGGCCTAAAAGGGCATGGGATGCATTGTGACACCACAGGGGTTAAGAGAAGCAAGGAAACATTGTGACCCAATGCAGGCTAACAATCTAATGATCCCTTGTGACACCAATGGGCCTAAAAGGGCCAGGGATGGATTGTTACAGCACGGGGACCAATAGAAGCAAGGATCTATTATGCCACCATGGAGGCCAAGAATCAAATAATTCATTGTGACATCATGTGGCCTAAAAGGGCATGGGATGCATTGTGACAGCGCAGGGGTTAAGAGAAGCAAGGATCCATTGTGACCCAATGCAGGCTAACAATCTAATGATCCCTTGTGGCACCAGGGGGTATAAAAAGGGGCAGGGATGGATTGTTACAGCACGGGGACCAATAGAAGCAAGGATCTATTATGCCACCGTGGAGGCCAAGAATCAAATGATTCATTGTGACATCAAGTGGCCTAAAAGGGCATGGGATGCATTGTGACAGCACAGGGGTTAAGAGAAGCAAGGATCCTTTGAGACCCAATGGAGGCTAATAATCCCAGGATCCCATTTGACACCAGGGGGCATAAAAGGGCCAGGGATGAATTGTGACAGCATGGGGCCCAATAGAAACAAGGAACCATTATGACACCATGGAGGCCAAGAATGAAATGATTCATTGTGACATCAAGTGGCCTAAAAGGGCATGGGATGCATTGTGACAGCACAGGGGTTAAGAGAAGCAAGGAACCATTGTGACCCAATGCAGGCTAACAATCTAATGATCCCTTGTGGCACCAGGGGGTATAAAAAGGGGCAGGGATGGATTGTTACAGCACGGGGACCAATAGAAGCAAGGATCGATTATGCCACCATGGAGGCCAATAATCAAATGATTCATTGTGACATCAAGTGGCCTAAAAGGGCATGGCATGCATTGTGACATCACAGAGGTTAAGAGAAGCAAGGAACCATTGTGACCCAATGCAGGCTAACAATCTAATGATCCCTTGTGACACCAATGGGCCTAAAAGGGCCAGGGATGAATTGTGACAGCATGGGGCCCAATAGAAACAAGGAACCATTATGACACCATGGAGGCCAAGAATGAAATGATTCATTGTGACATCAAGTGGCCTAAAAGGGCATGGGATGCATTGTGACAGCACAGGGGTTAAGAGAAGCAAGGAACCATTGTGACCCAATGCAGGCTAACAATCTAATGATCCCTGGTGGCACCAGGGGGTATAAAAAGGGGCAGGGATGGATTGTGACAGCACGGGGACCAATAGAAGCAAGGATCGATTATGCCACCATGGAGGCCAATAATCAAATTATTCATTGTGACATCAAGTGGCCTAAAAGGGCATGGGATGCATTGTGACATCACAGAGGTTAAGAGAAGCAAGGAACCATTGTGACCCAATGCAGGCTAACAATCTAATGATCCCATTTGACACCAATGGGCCTAAAAGGGGCAGGGATGAATTGTGAAAGCATGGGGACTAAGTAAAACCTGGTACAATTATGCCACCATGGAGGCCAAGAATCAAATGATTCATTGTGACATCAAGTGGCCTAAAAGGGCATGGGATGCATTGTGACAGCACAGGGGTTAAGAGAAGCAAGGATCCATTGTGACCCAATGGAGGCTAATAATCCCAGGATCCCATTTGACACCAGGGGGCGTAAAAGGGCCAGGGATGAATTGTGACAGCATGGCGCCCAATAGAAACAAGGAACCATTATGACACCATGGAGGCCAAGAATCAAATGATTCATTGTGACATCAAGTGGCCTAAAAGGGCATGGGATGCATTGTGACACCACAGGGGTTAAGAGAAGCAAGGAAACATTGTGACCCAATGCAGGCTAACAATCTAATGATCCCTTGTGACACCAATGGGCCTAAAAGGGCCAGGGATGGATTGTTACAGCACGGGGACCAATAGAAGCAAGGATCTATTATGCCACCATGGAGGCCAAGAATCAAATAATTCATTGTGACATCATGTGGCCTAAAAGGGCATGGGATGCATTGTGACACCACAGGGGTTAAGAGAAGCAAGGAACCATTGTGACCCAATGCAGGCTAACAATCTAATGATCCCTTGTGACACCAATGGGCCTAAAAGGGGCAGGGATGAATTGTGAAAGCATGGGGCCCAAGTAAAACCTGGTACAATTATGCCACCATGGAGGCCAAGAATCAAATGATTCATTGTGACATCAAGTGGCCTAAAAGGGCTTGGAATGCATTGTGACACCACAGACGTTAAGAGAAGCAAGGAACCATTGTGACCCAATGCAGGCTAACAATCTAATGATCCCTTGTGGCACCAGGGGGTATAAAAAGGGCCAGGGATGGATTGTTACAGCACGGGGACCAATAGAACAAGGATCTATTATGCCACCGTGGAGGCCAAGAATCAAATGATTCATGGTGACATCAAGTGGCCTAAAAGGGCATGGGATGCATTGTGACACCACAGAGGTTAAGAGAAGCAAGGAACCATTGTGACCCAATGCAGACTAACAATCTAATGATCCCTTGTGACACCAATGGGCCTAAAAGGGCCAGGGATGAATTGTGACAGCATGGGGCCCAAGTAAAACCTGGTACAATTATGCCACCATGGAGGCCAAGAATCAAATGATTCATTGTGACATCAAGTGGCCTAAAAGGGCATGGGATGCATTGTGACATCACAGAGGTTAAGAGAAGCAAGGAACCATTGTGACCCAATGCAGGCTAACAATCTAATGATCCCTTGTGACACCAATGTGCCTAAAAGGGGCAGGGATGAATTGTGAAAGCATGGGGCCCAAGAAAAACCTGGTACAATTATGCCACCATGGAGGCCAAGAATCAAATGATTCATTGTGACATCTAGTGGCCTAAAAGGCATGGGATGCATTGTGACAGCACAGGGGTTAAGAGAAGCAAGGATCCATTGTGACCCAATGGAGGCTAATAATCCCAGGATCCCATTTGACACCAGGGGGCGTAAAAGGGCCAGGGATGAATTGTGACAGCATGGGGCCCAATAGAAACAAGGAACCATTATGACACCATGGAGGCCAACAATCAAATGATTCATTGTGACATCAAGTGGCCTAAAAGGGCATGGGATGCATTGTGACACCACACAGGTTAAGAGAAGCAAGGAACCATTGTGACCCAATGCAGGCTAACAATCTAATGATCCCTTGAGACACCAATGGGCCGAAAAGGGGCAGGGATGAATTGTGAAAGCATGGGGCCCAAGTAAACCTGGTACAATTATGCCACC
The DNA here is from genome assembly GCF_963662255.1 of Cinclus cinclus. Classification (NCBI taxonomy): domain Eukaryota; kingdom Metazoa; phylum Chordata; class Aves; order Passeriformes; family Cinclidae; genus Cinclus; species Cinclus cinclus. The sequence goes on along the minus strand of NW_026912241.1, from coordinate 31,790 downwards.
ATGGAGGCCAAGAATCAAATGATTCATTGTGACATCAAGAGGCCTAAAACGCCTTGGAATGTATTTTGCCACCACAGAGGTTAAGAGAAGCAAGGAACGAGTGTGACCGGATGCAGGCTAAGAATCTAATGATCCCTTGTGGCACCAGGGGGTATTAAAAGGGCCAGGGATGGATTGTTACAGCACGGGGACCAATAGAAGCAAGGATCTATTATGCCACCATGGAGGCCAAGAATCAAATGATTCATTGTGACATCAAGTGGCCTAAAAGGGCATGGGATGCATTGTGACAGCACAGGGGTTAAGAGAAGCAAGGATCCATTGTGACCCAATGGAGGCTAATAATCCCAGGATCCCATTTGACACCAGGGGGCGTAAAAGGGCCAGGGATGAATTGTGACAGCATGGGGCCCAATAGAAACAAGGAACCATTATAACACCATGGAGGCCAAGAATCAAATGATTCATTGTGACATCAAGTGGCCTAAAAGGGCATGGGATGCATTGTGACACCACAGGGGTTAAGAGAAGTAAGGATCCATTGTGACCCAATGCAGGCTAACAATCTAATGATCCCTTGTGGCACCAGGGGGTATAAAAAGGGGCAGGGATGGATTGTTACAGCACGGGGACCAATAGAAGCAAGGATCTATTATGCCACCGTGGAGGCCAAGAATCAAATGATTCATTGTGACATCAAGTGGCCTAAAAGGGCATGGGATGCATTGTGACAGCACAGGGGTTAAGAGAAGCAAGGATCCTTTGTGACCCAATGGAGGCTAATAATCCCAGGATCCCATTTGACACCAGGGGGCATAAAAGGGCCAGGGATGAATTGTGACAGCATGGGGCCCAATAGAAACAAGGAACCATTATGACACCATGGAGGCCAAGAATGAAATGATTCATTGTGACATCAAGTGGCCTAAAAGGGCATGGGATGCATTGTGACAGCACAGGGGTTAAGAGAAGCAAGGAACCATTGTGACCCAATGCAGGCTAATAATCTAATGATCCCTTGTGGCACCAGGGGGTATAAAAAGGGCCAGGGATGGATTGTTACAGCACGGGGACCAATAGAAGCAAGGATCGATTATGCCACCATGGAGGCCAATAATCAAATGATTCATTGTGACATCAAGTGGCCTAAAAGGGCATGGCATGCATTGTGACAGCACAGGGGTTAAGAGAAGCAAGGATCCATTGTAACCCAATGGAGGCTAATAATCCCAGGATCCCATTTGACACCAGGGGGCTTAAAAGGGCCAGGGATGAATTGTGACAGCATGGGGCCCAATAGAAACAAGGAACCATTATGACACCATGGAGGCCAAGAATCAAATGATTCATTGTGACATCAAGTGGCCTAAAAGGGCATGGGATGCATTGTGACACCACAGAGGTTAAGAGAAGCAAGGAACCATTGTGACCCAATGCAGGCTAACAATCTAATGATCCCTTGTGACACCAATGGGCCTAAAAGGGGCAGGGATGAATTGTGAAAGCATGGGGCCCAAGTAAAACCTGGTACAATTATGCCACCATGGAGGCCAAGAATCAAATGATTCATTGTGACATCAAGTGGCCTAAAAGGGCATGGGATGCATTGTGACACCACAGGGGTTAAGAGAAGCAAGGAACCATTGTGACCCAATGGAGGCTAATAATCCCAGGATCCCATTTGACACCAGGGGGTATTAAAAGGGCCAGGGATGGATTGTTACAGCACGGGGACCAATAGAAGCAAGGATCTATTATGCCACCGTGGAGGCAAGAATCAAATGATTCATTGTGACATCAAGTGGCCTAAAAGGGCATGGGATGCATTGTGACACCACAGGGGTTAAGAGAAGCAAGGATCCATTGTAACCCAATGGAGGCTCATAATCCCAGGATCCCATTTGACACCAGGGGGCTTAAAAGGGCCAGGGATGAATTGTGAAAGCATGGGGCCCAAGTAAATCTGGTACAATTATGCCACCATGGAGGCCAAGAATCAAATGATTCATTGTGACATCAAGTGGCCTAAAAGGGCTTGGAATGCATTGTGACACCACAGAGGTTAAGAGAAGCAAGGAACCATTGTGACCCAATGCAGGCTAACAATCTAATGATCCCTTGTGGCACCAGGGGGTATAAAAGGGCAGGGATGGATTGTTACAGCACGGGGACCAATAGAAACAAGGATCGATTATGCCACCCTGGAGGCCAAGAATCAAATGATTCATTGTGACATCAAGTGGCCTAAAAGGGCATGGGATGCATTGTGACAGCACAGGGGTTAAGAGAAGCAAGGAACCATTGTGACCCAATGCAGGCTAACAATCTAATGATCCTTTGTGGCACCAGGGGGTATTAAAAGGGCCAGGGATGGATTGTTACAGCACGGGGACCAATAGAATCAAGGATCTATTATGCCACCGTGGAGGCAAGAATCAAATGATTCATTGTGACATCAAGTGGCCTAAAATGGCATGGGATGCATTGTGACAGCACAGGGGTTAAGAGAAGCAAGGATCCATTGTGACCCAATGGAGGCTAATAATCCCAGGATCCCATTTGACACCAGGGGGCTTAAAAGGGCCAGGGATGAATTGTGACAGCATGGGGCCCAATAGAAACAAGGAACCATTATGACACCATGGAGGCCAAGAATCAAATGATTCATTGTGACATCAAGTGGCCTAAAAGGGCATGGGATGCACTGTGACAGCACAGGGGTTAAGAGAAGCAAGGAACCATTGTGACCCAATGCAGGCTAACAATCTAATGATCCCTTGTGGCACCAGGGGGTATTAAAAGGGCCAGGGATGGATTGTTACAGCACGGGGACCAATAGAAGCAAGGATCTATTATGCCACCGTGGAGGCAAGAATCAAATGATTCATTGTGACATCAAGTGGCCTAAAAGGGCATGGGATGCATTGTGACAGCACAGGGGTTAAGAGAAGCAAGGATCCATTGTGACCCAATGGAGGCTAATAATCCCAGGATCCCATTTGACACCAGGGGGCGTAAAAGGGCCAGGGATGAATTGTGACAGCATGGGGCCCAATAGAAACAAGGAACCATTATGACACCATGGAGGCCAAGAATCAAATGATTCATTGTGACATCAAGTGGCCTAAAAGGGCATGGGATGCATTGTGACACCACAGAGGTTAAGAGAAGCAAGGAACCATTGTGACCCAATGCAGGCTAACAATCTAATGATCCCTTGTGACACCAGGGGGCGTAAAAGGGCCAGGGATGAATTGTGACAGCATGGGGCCCAATAGAAACAAGGAACCATTATGACACCATGGAGGCCAACAATCAAATGATTCATTGTGACATCAAGTGGCCTAAAAGGGCATGGGATGCATTGTGACACCACAGACGTTAAGAGAAGCAAGGAACCATTGTGACCCAATGCAGGCTAACAATCTAATGATCCCTTGTGACACCAATGGGCCTAAAAGGGGCAGGGATGAATTGTGAAAGCATGGGGCCCAAGTAAAACCTGGTACAATTATGCCACCATGGAGGCCAAGAATCAAATGATTCATTGTGACATCAAGTGGCCTAAAAGGCATGGGATGCATTGTGACAGCACAGGGGTTAAGAGAAGCAAGGAACCATTGTGACCCAATGCAGGCTAACAATCTAATGATCCCTTGTGGCTCCAGGGGGTATTAAAAGGGCCAGGGATGGATTGTTACAGCACGGGGACCAATAGAAGCAAGGATCTATTATGCCACCGTGGAGGCAAGAATCAAATGATTCATTGTGACATCAAGTGGCCTAAAAGGGCATGGGATGCATTGTGACAGCACAGGGGTTAAGAGAAGCAAGGATCCATTGTAACCCAATGGAGGCTAATAATCCCAGGATCCCATTTGACACCAGGGGGCTTAAAAGGGCCAGGGATGAATTGTGACAGCATGGGGCCCAATAGAAACAAGGAACCATTATGACACCATGGAGGCCAACAATCAAATGATTCATTGTGACATCAAGTGGCCTAAAAGGGCATGGGATGCATTGTGACACCACAGAGGTTAAGAGAAGCAAGGAACCATTGTGACCCAATGCAGGCTAACAATCTAATGATCCCTTGTGACACCAATGGGCCTAAAAGGGGCAGGGATGAATTGTGAAAGCATGGGGCCCAAGTAAATCCTGGTACAATTATGCCACCATGGAGGCCAAGAATCAAATGATTCATTGTGATATCAAGTGGCCTAAAAGGGCTTGGAATGCATTGTGACACCACAGAGTTTAAGAGAAGCAAGGAACCATTGTGACCCAATGCAGGCTAACAATCTAATGATCCCTTGTGACACCAATGGGACTAAAAGGGGCAGGGATGAATTGTGAAAGCATGGGGCCCAATTAAAACCTGGTACAATTATGCCACAATGGAGTCCAAGAATCAAATGATTCATTGTGACATCAAGTGGCCTAAAAGGGCTTGGAATGCATTGTGACACCACAGAGGTTAAGAGAAGCAAGGAACCATTGTGACCCAATGCAGTCTAACAATCTAATGATCCCTTGTGGCACCGGGGGTATAAAAGGGCAGGGATGGATTGTTACAGCACGGGGACCAATAGAAGCAAGGATCGATTATGCCACCATGGAGGCCAAGAATCAAATGATTCATTGTGACATCATGTGGCCTAAAAGGGCATGGGATGCATTGTGACAGCACAGGGGTTAACAGAAGCAAGGATCCATTGTGACCCAATGGAGGCTAATAATCCCAGGATCCCATTTGACACCAGGGGGCGTAAAAGGGCCAGGGATGAATTGTGACAGCATGGGGCCCAATAGAAACAAGGAACCATTATGACACCATGGAGGCCAAGAATGAAATGATTCATTGTGACATCAAGTGGCCTAAAAGGGCATGGGATGCATTGTGACACCACAGAGGTTAAGAGAAGCAAGGAACCATTGTGACCCAATGCAGGCTAACAATCTAATGATCCCTTGTGACACCAATGGGCCTAAAAGGGGCAGGGATGAATTGTGAAAGCATGGGGCCCAAGTAAAACCTGGTACAATTATGCCACCATGGAGGCCAAGAATCAAATGATTCATTGTGACATCAAGTGGCCTAAAAGGGCATGGGATGCATTGTGACACCACAGGGGTTAAGAGAAGCAAGGAACCATTGTGACCCAATGCAGGCTAACAATCTAATGATCCCTTGTGGCACCAGGGGGTATTAAAAGGGCCAGGGATGGATTGTTACAGCACGGGGACCAATAGAAGCAAGGATCTATTATGCCACCGTGGAGGCAAGAATCAAATGATTCATTGTGACATCAAGTGGTCTAAAAGGGCATGGGATGCATTGTGACAGCACAGGGGTTAAGAGAAGCAAGGATCCATTGTAACCCAATGGAGGCTAATAATCCCAGGATCCCATTTGACACCAGGGGGCGTAAAATGACCACGGATGAACTCTGACAGCATGGGGACCTATAGAGGCAAGGAACCATTATGACACCATGAAGGCCAAGAATCAAATGGTTCATTGTAAGACCAAGTGGCCTAAAAGGCCTTGGAATGCATTGCGACACCGCAGAGGTTAAGAGAAGCAAGGAACCATTGTGACCCAATGCAGGCTAACAATCTAATGATCCCTTGTGACTCCAATGGGCCTAAAAGGGCCAGGGATGAATTGTGACAGCATGGGGCCCAATAGAAACAAGGAACCATTATGACACCATGGAGGCCAACAATCAAATGATTCATTGTGACATCAAGTGGCCTAAAAGGGCATGGGATGCATTGTGACACCACAGAGGTTAAGAGAAGCAAGGAACCATTGTGACCCAATGCAGGCTAACAATCTAATGATACCTTGTGACACCAATGGGCCTAAAAGGGGCAGGGATGAATTTTGAAAGCATGGGGCCCAAGTAAAACGTGGTACAATTATACCACCATGGAGGCCAAGAATCAAATGATTCATTGTGACATCAAGTGGCCTAAAAGGGCTTGGAATGCATTGTGACACCACAGAGGTTAAGAGAAGCAAGGAACCATTGTGACCCAATGCAGGCTAACAATCTAATGATCCCTTGTGGCACCAGGGTGTATAAAAAGGGGCAGGGATGGATTGTTACAGCACGGGGACCAATAGAAGAAAGGATCTATTATGCCACCATGGAGGCCAAGAATCAAATGATTCATTGTGACATCATGTGGCCTAAAAGGGCATGGGATGCATTGTGACAGCACAGGGGTTAAGAGAAGCAAGGATCCATTGTGACCCAATGGAGGCTAATAATCCCAGGATCCCATTTGACACCAGGGGGCGTAAAAGGGCCAGGGATGAATTGTGACAGCATGGGGCCCAATAGAAACAAGGAACCATTATGACACCATGGAGGCCAAGAATGAAATGATTCATTGTGACATCAAGTGGCCTAAAAGGGCATGGGATGCATTGTGACAGCACAGGGGTTAAGAGAAGAAAGGATCCATTGTGACCCAATGGAGGCTAATAATCCCAGGATCCCATTTGACACCAGGGGGCGTAAAAGGGCCAGGGATGAATTGTGACAGCATGGGGCCCAATAGAAACAAGGAACCATTATGACACCATGGAGGCCAAGAATCAAATGATTCATTGTGACATCAAGTGGCCTAAAAGGGCATGGGATGCATTGTGACACCACAGAGGTTAAGAGAAGCAAGGAACCATTGTGACCCAATGCAGGCTAACAATCTAATGATCCCTTGTGGCACCAGGGGGTATAAAAAGGGCCAGGGATGGATTGTTACAGCACGGGGACCAATAGAAGAAAGGATCTATTATGCCACCATGGAGGCCAAGAATCAAATGATTCATTGTGACATCATGTGGCCTAAAAGGGCATGGGATGCATTGTGACAGCACAGGGGTTAAGAGAAGCAAGGATCCATTGTGACCCAATGGAGGCTAATAATCCCAGGATCCCATTTGACACCAGGGGGCGTAAAAGGGCCAGGGATGGATTGTTACAGCACGGGGACTAATAGAAGCAAGGATCGATTATGCCACCATGGAGGCCAAGAATCAAATGATTCATTGTGACATCATGTGGTCTAAAAGGGCATGGGATGCATTGTGACACCACAGGGGTTAAGAGAAGCAAGGATCCATTGTGACCCAATGCAGGCTAACAATCTAATGATCCCTTTTGACACCAATGGGCCTAAAAGGGCCAGGGATGTATTGTGAAAGCATGGGGCCCAATTAAAACCTGGTACAATTACGCCACCATGGAGGCCAAGAATCAAATGATTCATTGTGACATCAAGTGGCCTAAAAGGGCATGGGATGCATTGTGACAGCACAGGGGTTAAGAGAAGCAAGGAACCATTGTGACCCAATGCAGGCTAACAATCTAAGAATCCCTTTTGACACCAGGGGGCGCAAAATGACCACGGATGAACTCTGACAGCATGGGGACCTATAGAGGCAAGGAACCATTATGACACCATGGAGGCCAAGAATCAAATGATTCATTGTGACATCAAGTGGCCTAAAAGGGCATGGGATGCATTGTGACACCACAGAGGTTAAGAGAAGCAAGGAACCATTGTGACCCAATGCAGGCTAACAATCTAATGATCCCTTGTGGCACCAGGGGGTATAAAAATGGACAGGGATGGATTGTTACAGCACGGGGACCAATAGAAGCAAGGATCTATTATGCCACCGTGGAGGCAAGAATCAAATGCTTCATTGTGACATCAAGTGGCCTAAAAGGGCATGGGATGCATTGTGACAGCACAGGGGTTAAGAGAAGCAAGGATCCATTGTAACCCAATGGAGGCTAATAATCCCAGGATCCCATTTGGCACCAGGGGGCTTAAAAGGGCCAGGGATGAATTGTGACAGCATGGGGCCCAATAGAAACAAGGAACCATTATGACACCATGGAGGCCAAGAATCAAATGATTCATTGTGACATCAAGTGGCCTAAAAGGGCATGGGATGCATTGTGACACCAGAGAGGTTAAGAGAAGCAAGGAACCATTGTGACCCAATGCAGGCTAACAATCTAATGATCCCTTGTGACACCAATGGGCCTAAAAGCGCCAGGGATGGATTGTTACAGCACGGGGACCAATAGAAGCAAGGATCTATTATGCCACCATGGAGGCCAAGAATCAAATGATTCATTGTGACATCATGTGGTCTAAAAGGGCATGGGATGCATTGTGACACCACAGGGGTTAAGAGAAGCAAGGATCCATTGTGACCCAATGCAGGCTAACAATCTAATGATCCCTTTTGACACCAATGGGCCTAAAAGGGCCAGGGATGTATTGTGAAAGCATGGGGCCCAATTAAAACCTGGTACAATTACGCCACCATGGAGGCCAAGAATCAAATGATTCATTGTGACATCAAGTGGCCTAAAAGGGCATGGGATGCATTGTGACACCACAGGGGTTAAGAGAAGCAAGGAACCATTGTGACCCAATGCAGGCTAACAATCTAAGAATCCCTTTTGACACCAGGGAGCGCAAAATGACCACGGATGAACTCTGACAGCATGGGGACCTATAGAGGCAAGGAACCATTATGACACCATGAAGGCCAAGAATCAAATGGCTCATTGTAAGACCAAGTGGCCTAAAAGGCCTTGGAATGCATTGCGACACCGCAGAGGTTAAGAGAAGCAAGGAACCATTGTGACCCAATGCAGGCTAACAATCTAATGATCCCTTGTGACACCAATGGGCCTAAAAGGGCCAGGGATGAATTGTGACAGCATGGGGCCCAATAGAAACAAGGAACCATTATGACACCATGGAGGCCAACAATCAAATGATTCATTGTGACATCAAGTGGCCTAAATGGGCATGGGATGCATTGTGACACCACAGAGGTTAAGAGAAGCAAGGAACCATTGTGACCCAATGCAGGCTAACAATCTAATGATCCCTTGTGACACCATTGGGCCTAAAAGGGGCAGGGATGAATTTTGAAAGCATGGGGCCCAAGTAAAACCTGGTACAATTATGCCACCATGGAGGCCAAGAATCAAATGATTCATTGTGACATCAAGTGGCCTAAAAGGGCTTGGAATGCATTGTGACACCACAGAGGTTAAGAGAAGCAAGGAACCATTGTGACCCAATGCAGGCTAACAATCTAATGATCCCTTGTGGCACCAGGGGGTATAAAAAGGGCCAGGGATGGATTGTTACAGCACGGGGACCAATAGAAGCAAGGATCTATTATGCCACCATGGAGGCCAAGAATCAAATGATTCATTGTGACATCAAGTGGCCTAAAAGGGCATGGGATGCATTGTGACAGCACAGGGCTTAAGAGAAGCAAGGATCCATTGTGACCCAATGGAGGCTAATAATCCCAGGATCCCCTTTGACACCAGGGGCCATAAAAGGGCCAAGGATGAATTGTGACAGCATGGGGCCCAATAGAAACAAGGAACCATTATGACACCATGGAGGCCAAGAATGAAATGATTCATTGTGACATCAAGTGGCCTAAAAGGGCATGGGATGCATTGTGACACCACAGAGGTTAAGAGAAGCAAGGAACCATTGTGACCCAATGCAGGCTAACAAACTAATGATCCCTTGCGACACCAATGGGCCTAAAAGGGCCAGGGATGGATTGTTACAGCACGGGGACTAATAGAAGCAAGGATCGATTATGCCACCATGGAGGCCAAGAATCAAATGATTCATTGTGACATCAAGTGGCCTAAAAGGGCATGGGATGCATTGTGACACCACAGGGGTTAAGAGAAGCAAGGAACCATTGTGACCCAATGCAGGCTAACAATCTAATGATCCCTTGTGACACCAATGGGCCTAAAAGGGGCAGGGATGAATTGTGAAAGCATGGGGCCCAAGTAAAACCTGGTACAATTATGCCACCATGGAGGCCAAGAATCAAATGATTCATTGTGACATCAAGAGGCCTAAAACGCCTTGGAATGTATTTTGCCACCACAGAGGTTAAGAGAAGCAAGGAACCAGTGTGACCGGATGCAGGTTAAGAATCTAATGATCCCTTGTGGCACCAGGGGGTATAAAAAGGGCCAGGGATGGATTGTTACAGCACGGGGACCAATAGAAGCAAGGATCTATTATGCCACCGTGGAGGCCAAGAATCAAATGATTCATTGTGACATCAAGTGGCCTAAAAGGGCATGGGATGCATTGTGACACCACAGAGGTTAAGAGAAGCAAGGAACCATTGTGACCCAATGCAGGCTAACAATCTAATGATCCCTTGTGGCACCAGGGGGTATAAAAAGGGCCAGGGATGGATTGTTACAGCACGGGGACCAATAGAAGCAAGGATCTATTATGCCACCATGGAGGCCAAGAATCAAATGATTCATTGTGACATCAAGTGGCCTAAAAGGGCATGGGATGCATTGTGACAGCACAGGTCTTAAGAGAAGCAAGGATCCATTGTGACCCAATGGAGGCTAATAATCCCAGGATCCCCTTTGACACCAGGGGCCATAAAAGGGCCAAGGATGAATTGTGACAGCATGGGGCCCAATAGAAACAAGGAACCATTATGACACCATGGAGGCCAAGAATGAAATGATTCATTGTGACATCAAGTGGCCTAAAAGGGCATGGGATGCATTGTGACACCACAGAGGTTAAGAGAAGCAAGGAACCATTGTGACCCAATGCAGGCTAACAATCTAATGATCCCTTGTGACACCAATGGGCCTAAAAGGGCCAGGGATGGATTGTTACAACACGGGGACTAATAGAAGCAAGGATCGATTATGCCACCATGGAGGCCAAGAATCAAATGATTCATTGTGACATCAAGTGGCCTAAAAGGGCATGGGATGCATTGTGACAGCACAGGGGTTAAGAGAAGCAAGGATCCATTGTAACCCAATGGAGGCTAATAATCCCAGGATCCCATTTGACACCAGGGGGCTTAAAAGCGCCAGGGATGAATTGTGACAGCATGGGGCCCAATAGAAACAAGGAACCATTATGACACCATGGAGGCCAAGAATCAAATGATTCATTGTGACATCAAGTGGCCTAAAAGGGCATGGGATGCATTGTGACAGCACAGGGGTTAAGAGAAGCAAGGATCCATTGTGACCCAATGGAGGCTAACAATCCCAGAATTCCATTTGACACCAGGGGGCGTAAAATGGCCAGGGATGAATTGTGACAGCATGGGGCCCAATAGAAACAAGGAACCATTATGACACCATGGAGGCCAAGAATCAAATGATTCATTGTGACATCAAGTGGCCTAAAAGGGCATGGGATGCATTGTGACAGCACAGAGGTTAAGAGAAGCAAGGAACCATTGTGACCCAATGCAGGCTAACAATCTAATGATCCCTTGTGACACCAATGGGCCTAAAAGGGGCAGGGATGAATTGTGAAAGCATGGGGCACAAGTAAAACCTGGTACAATTATGCCACCATGGAGGCCAAGAATCAAATGATTCATTGTGACATCAAGTGGCCTAAAAGGGCATGGGATGCATTGTGACACCACAGAGGTTAAGAGAAGCAAGGGACCATTGTGACCCAATGCAGGCTAACAATCTAATGATCCCTTGTGGCACCAGGGGGTATAAAAAGGGCCAGGGATGGATTGTTACAGCACGGGGACCAATAGAAGCAAGGATCTATTATGCCACCATGGAGGCCAAGAATCAAATGATTCATTGTGACATCAAGTGGCCTAAAAGGGCATGGGATGCATTATGACACCACAGGGGTTAAGAGAAGCAAGGAACCATTGTGACCCAATGCAGGCTAACAATCTAAGAATCCCTTTTGACACCAGGGGGCGCAAAAGGACCACGGATGAACTCTGACAGCATGGGGACCTATAGAAGCAAGGAACCATTATGACACCATGAAGGCCAAGAATCAAATGGTGCATTGTAAGACCAAGTGGCCTAAAAGGGCTTGGAATGCATTGCGACACCGCAGAGGTTAAGAGAAGCAAGGAACCATTGTGACCCAATTCAGGCTAACAATCTAATGATCCCTTGTGACACCAATGGGCCTAAAAGGGGCATGGATGGATTGTTACAGCACGGGGACCAATAGAAGCAAGGATCGATTATGCCACCATGGAGGCCAAGAATCAAATGATTCATTGTGACATCAAGCGGCCTAAAAGGCATGGGATGCATTGTGACAGCACAGGGGTTAAGAGAAGCAAGGATCCATTGTGACCCAATGGAGGCTAATAATCCCAGGATCCCATTTGACACCAGGGGGCGTAAAAGGGCCAGGGATGAACTGTGACAGCATGGGGCCCAATAGAAACAAGGAACCATTATGACACCATGGAGGCCAAGAATCAAATGATTCATTGTGACATCATGTGGTCTAAAAGGGCATGGGATGCATTGTGACACCACAGAGGTTAAGAGAAGCAAGGAACCATTGTGACCCAATGCAGGCTAACAATCTAATGATCCCTTGTGGCACCAGGGGGTATAAAAAGGGCCAGGGATGGATTGTTACAGCACGGGGACCAATAGAAGCAAGGATCTATTATGCCACCATGGAGGCCAAGAATCAAATGATTCATTGTGACATCAAGTGGCCTAAAAGGGCATGGGATGCATTGTGACAGCACAGGGCTTAAGAGAAGCAAGGATCCATTGTGACCCAATGGAGGCTAATAATCCCAGGATCCCCTTTGACACCAGGGGCCATAAAAGGGCCAAGGGTGAATTGTGACAGCATGGGGCCCAATAGAAACAAGGAACCATTATGACACCATGGAGGCCAAGAATGAAATGATTCATTGTGACATCAAGTGGCCTAAAAGGGCATGGGATGCATTGTGACACCACAGAGGTTAAGAGAAGCAAGGAACCATTGTGACCCAATGCAGGCTAACAATCTAATGATCCCTTGTGACACCAATGGGCCTAAAAGGGCCAGGGATGGATTGTTACAGCACGGGGACTAATAGAAACAAGGATCGATTATGCCACCATGGAGGCCAAGAATCAAATGATTCATTGTGACATCAAGTGGCCTAAAAGGGCATGGGATGCATTGTGACAGCACAGGGGTTAAGAGAAGCAAGGAACCATTGTGACCCAATGCAGGCTAACAATCTAATGATCCCTTGTGACACCAATGGGCCTAAAAGGGGCAGGGATGAATTGTGAAAGCATGGGGCCCAAGTAAAACCTGGTACAATTATGCCACCATGGAGGCCAAGAATCAAATGATTCATTCTGACATCAAGTGGCCTAAAAGGGCTTGGAATGCATTGTGACACCACAGAGATTAAGAGAAGCATGGAACCACTGTGACCCAATGCAGGCTAACAATCTAATGATCCCTTGTGGCACCAGGGGTTATTAAAAGGGCCAGGGATGGATTGTTACAGCACGGGGACCAATAGAAGCAAGGATCTATTATGCCACCGTGGAGGCAAGAATCAAATGATTCATTGTGACATCAAGTGGCCTAAAAGGCATGGGATGCATTGTGACACCACAGAGGTTAAGAGAAGCAAGGATCCATTGTGACCCAATGGAGGCTAATAATCCCAGGATCCCATTTGACACCAGGGGGCTTAAAAGGGCCAGGGATGAATTGTGACAGCATGGGGCCCAATAGAAACAAGGAACCATTATGACACCATGGAGGCCAAGAATGAAATGATTCATTGTGACATCAAGTGGCCTAAAAGGGCATGGGATGCATTGTGACACCACAGAGGTTAAGAGAAGCAAGGAACCATTGTGACCCAATGCAGGCTAACAATCTAATGATCCCTTGTGGCACCAGGGGGTATAAAAAGGGCCAGGGATGGATTGTTACAGCACGGGGACCAATAGAAGCAAGGATCTATTATGCCACCATGGAGGCCAAGAATCAAATGATTCATTGTGACATCAAGTGGCCTAAAAGGGCTTGGAATGCATTATGGCACCGCAGAGGTTAAGAGAAGCAAGGTACCATTGTGACCCAATGCAGGCTAACAATCTAATGATCCCTTGTGACACCAATGGGCCTAAAAGGGGCATGGATGGATTGTTACAGCACGGGGACCAATAGAAGCAAGGATCGATTATGCCACCATGGAGGCCAAGAATCAAATGATTCATTGTGACATCAAGTGGCCTAAAAGGCATGGGATGCATTGTGACAGCACAGGGGTTAAGAGAAGCAAGGATCCATTGTGACCCAATGGAGGCTAATAATCCCAGGATCCCATTTGACACCAGGGGGCGTAAAAGGGCCAGGGATGAATTGTGACAGCATGGGGCCCAATAGAAACAAGGAACCATTATGACACCATGGAGGCCAAGAATGAAATGATTCATTGTGACATCAAGTGGCCTAAAAGGGCATGGGATGCATTGTGACACCACAGAGGTTAAGAGAATCAAGGAACCATTGTGACCCAATGCAGGCTAACAATCTAATGATCCCTTGTGGCACCAGGGGGTATAGAAAGTGCCAGGGATGGATAGTTACAGCACGGGGACCAATAGAAGCAAGGATCTATTATGCCACCATGGAGGCCAAGAATCAAATGATTCATTGTGACATCAAGTGGCCTAAAAGGGCATGGGATGCATTGTGACAGCACAGGGCTTAAGAGAAGCAAGGATCCATTGTGACCCAATGGAGGCTAATAATCCCAGGATCCCATTTGACACCAGGGGCCATAAAAGGGCCAGGGATGAATTGTGAAAGCATGGGGCCCAATAGAAACAAGGAACCATTATGACACCATGGAGGCCAAGAATCAAATGATTCATTGTGACATCAAGTGGCCTAAAAGGGCATGGGATGCATTGTGACACCACAGGGGTTAAGAGAAGCAAGGAACCACTGTGACCCAATGCAGGCTAACAATCTAATGATCCCTTGTGACACCAATGGGCCTAAAAGGGGCAGGGATGAATTGTGAAAGCATGGGGACCAAGTAAAACCTGGTACAATTATGCCACCATGGAGGCCAAGAATCAAATGATTCATTGTGACATCAAGTGGCCTAAAAGGGCATGGGATGCATTGTGACAGCACAGGGGTTAAGAGAAGCAAGGATCCATTGTAACCCAACGGAGGCTAATAATCCCAGGATCCCATTTGACACCAGGGGGCTTAAAAGGGCCAGGGATGAATTGTGACAGCATGGGGCCCAATAGAAACAAGGAACCATTATGACACCATGGAGGCCAAGAATCAAATGATTCATTGTGACATCAAGTGGCCTAAAAGGGCATGGCATGCATTGTGACAGCACAGGGGTTAAGAGAAGCAAGGATCCATTGTAACCCAATGGAGGCTAATAATCCCAGGACCCCATTTGACACCAGGGGGCTTAAAAGCGCCAGGGATGAATTGTGACAGCATGGGGCCCAATAGAAACAAGGAACCATTATGACACCATGGAGGCCAAGAATCAAATGATTCATTGTGACATCAAGTGGCCTAAAAGGGCATGGGATGCATTGTGACAGCACAGGGGTTAAGAGAAGCAAGGATCCATTGTGACCCAATGGAGGCTAACAATCCCAGGATTCCATTTGACACCAGGGGGCGTAAAATGGCCAGGGATGAATTGTGACAGCATGGGGCCCAATAGAAACAAGGAACCATTATGACACCATGAAGGCCAAGATTGAAATGATTCATTGTGACATCAAGTGGCCTAAAAGGGCATGGGATGTATTGTGACAGCACAGAGGTTAAGAGAAGCAAGGAACCATTGTGACCCAATGCAGGCTAACAATCTAATGATCCCTTGTGACACCAATGGGCCTAAAAGGGGCAGGGATGAATTGTGAAAGCATGGGGCCCAATTAAAACCTGGTACAATTATGCCACCATGGAGGCCAAGAATCAAATGATTCATTGTGACATCAAGTGGCCTAAAAGGGCATGGGATGCATTGTGACACCACAGAGGTTAAGAGATGCAAGGAACGATTGTGACCCAATGCAGGCTAACAATCTAATGATCCCTTGTGGCACCAGGGGGTATTAAAAGGGCCAGGGATGGATTGTTACAGCACGGGGACCAATAGAAGCAAGGATCTATTATTCCACCGTGGAGGCAAGAATCAAATGATTCATTGTGACATCAAGTGGCCTAAAAGGGCATGGGATGCATTGTGACAGCACAGGGCTTAAGAGAAGCAAGGATCCATTGTAACCCAATGGAGGCTAATAATCCCAGGATCCCATTTGACACCAAGGGGCTTAAAAGGGCCAGGGATGAATTGTGACAGCATGGGGCCCAATTAAAACCAGGTACAATTACGCCACCATGGAGGCCAAGAATGAAATGATTCATTGTGACATCAAGTGGCCTAAAAGGGCATGGGATGCATTGTGACACCACAGGGGTTAAGAGAAGCAAGGAACCGTTGTGACCCAATGCAGGCTAACAATCTAATGATCCCTTTTGACACCAGGGGGCGCAAAATGACCACGGATGAAGTCTGACAGCATGGGGACCTATAGAGGCAAGGAACCATTATGACACCATGAAGGCCAACAATCAAATGGTTCATTGTGACATCAAGTGGCCTAAAAGGCATGGGATGCATTGTGACAGCACAGGGGTTAAGAGAAGCAAGGATCCATTGTGACCCAATGGAGGCTAATAATCCCAGGATCCCATTTGATACCAGGGGGCGTAAAAGGGCCAGGGATGAATTGTGACAGCATGGGGCCCAATAGAAACAAGGAACCATTATGACACCATGGAGGCCAAGAATGAAATGATTCATTGTGACATCAAGTGGCCTAAAAGGGCATGGGATGCATTGTGACACCACAGGGGTTAAGAGAAGCAAGGAACCATTGTGACCCAATGCAGGCTAACAATCTAATGATCCCTTGTGGCACCAGGGGGTATTAAAAGGGACAGGGATGGATTGTTACAGCACGGGGACCAATAGAAGCAAGGATCTATTATGCCACCGTGGAGGCAAGAATCAAATGATTCATTGTGACATCAAGTGGCCTAAAAGGGCATGGGATGCATTGTGACACCACAGGGGTTAAGAGAAGCAAGGAACCATTGTGACCCAATGGAGGCTAATAATCCCAGGATCCCATTTGACACCAGGGGGCGTAAAAGGGCCAGGGATGAATTGTGACAGCATGGGGCCCAATAGAAACAAGGAACCATTATGACACCATGGAGGCCAAGAATCAAATGATTCATTGTGACATCAAGTGGCCTAAAAGGGCATGGGATGCATTGTGACACCACAGAGGTGAAGAGAAGCAAGGAACCATTGTGACCCAATGCAGGCTAATAATCTAATGATCCCTTGTGACACCAATGGGCCTAAAAGGGGCAGGGATGAATTTTGAAAGAATGGGGCCCAAGTAAAACCTGGTACAATTATGCCACCATGGAGGCCAAGAATCAAATGATTCATTGTGACATCAAGTGGCCTAAAAGGGCTTGGAATGCATTATGACACCACAGAGGTTAAGAGAAGCAAGGAACCATTGTGACCCAATGCAGGCTAACAATCTAACGATCCCTTGTGGCACCAGGGGGTATAAAAAGGGCCAGGGATGGATTGTTACAGCACGGGGACCAATAGAAGCAAGGATCTATTATGCCACCGTGGAGGCAAGAATCAAATGATTCATTGTGACATCAAGTGGCCTAAAAGGGCATGGGATGCATTGTGACAGCACAGGGCTTAAGAGAAGCAAGGATCCATTGTAACCCAATGGAGGCTAATAATCCCAGGATCCCATTTGACACCAGGGGGCTTAAAAGGGCCAGGGATGAATTGTGACAGCATGGGGCCCAATTAAAACCAGGTACAATTACGCCACCATGGAGGCCAAGAATGAAATGATTCATTGTGACATCAAGTGGCCTAAAAGGGCATGGGATGCATTGTGACACCACAGGGGTTAAGAGAAGCAAGGAACCGTTGTGACCCAATGCAGGCTAACAATCTAATGATCCCTTTTGACACCAGGGGGCGCAAAATGACCACGGATGAACTCTGACAGCATGGGGACCTATAGAGGCAAGGAACCATTATGACACCATGAAGGCCAACAATCAAATGGTTCATTGTGACATCAAGTGGCCTAAAAGGCATGGGATGCATTGTGACAGCACAGGGGTTAAGAGAAGCAAGGATCCATTGTGACCCAATGGAGGCTAATAATCCCAGGATCCCATTTGACACCAGGGGGCGTAAAAGGGCCAGGGATGAATTGTGACAGCATGGGGCCCAATAGAAACAAGGAACCATTATGACACCATGGAGGCCAAGAATGAAATGATTCATTGTGACATCAAGTGGCCTAAAAGGGCATGGGATGCATTGTGACAGCACAGAGGTTAAGAGATGAAAGGAACCATTGTGACCCAATGCAGGCTAACAATCTAATGATCCCTTGTGACACCAATGGGCCTAAAAGGGCCAGGGATGGATTCTTACAGCACGGGGACCAATAGAAGCAAGGATCGATTATGCCACCATGGAGGCCAAGAATCAAATGATTCATTGTGACATCAAGTGGCCTAAAAGGGCATGGGATGCATTGTGACAGCACAGGGGTTAAGAGAAGCAAGGAAACATTGTGACCCAATGCAGGCTAACAATCTAATGATCCCTTGTGGCACCAGGGGGTATTAAAAGGGCCAGGGATGGATTGTTACAGCACGGGGACCAATAGAAGCAAGGATCTTTTATGCCACCGTGGAGGCAAGAATCAAATGATTCATTGTGACATCAAGTGGCCTAAAAGGGCATGGGATGCATTGTGACAGCACAGGGGTTAAGAGAAGCAAGGATCCATTGTGACCCAATGGAGGCTAATAATCCCAGGATCCCATTTGACACCAGGGGGCTTAAAAGGGCCAGGGATGAATTGTGACAGCTTGGGGCCCAATAGAAACAAGGAACCATTATGACACCATGGACGCCAAGAATCAAATGATTCATTGTGACATCAAGTGGCCTAAAAGGGCATGGGATGCATTGTGACAGCACAGGGGTTAAGAGAAGCAAGGATCCATTGTGACCCAATGGAGGCTAACAATCCCAGGATCCCATTTGACACCAGGGGGCGTAAAAGGGCCAGGGATGAATTGTGACAGCATGGGGCCCAATAGAAACAAGGAACCATTATGACACCAGGGAGGCCAAGAATGAAATGATTCATTGTGACATCAAGTGGCCTAAAAGGGCATGGGATGCATTGTGACACCACAGAGGTTAAGAGAAGCAAGGAACCATTGTGACCCAATGCAGGCTAACAATCTAATGATCCCTTTTGACACCAATGGGCCTAAAAGGGCCAGGGATGTATTTTGAAAGCATGGGGCCCAATTAAAAGCTGTTACAATTACGCCACCATGGAGGCCAAGAATCAAATGATTCATTGTGACATCAAGTGGCCTAAAAGGGCATGGGATGCATTGTGACACCACAGAGGTTAAGAGAAGCAAGGAACCATTGTGACCCAATGCAGGCTAACAATCTAATGATCCCTTTTGACACCAATGGGCCTAAAAGGGCCAGGGATGTATTTTGAAAGCATGGGGCCCAATTAAAAGCTGGTACAATTACGCCACCATGGAGGCCAAGAATCAAATGATTCATTGTGACATCAAGTGGCCTAAAAGGGCATGGGATGCATTGTGACACGACAGGGGTTAAGAGAAGCAAGGAACCATTGTGACCCAATGCAGGCTAGCAATCTAATGATCCCTTGTGGCACCAGGGGGTATTAAAAGGGACAGGGATGGATTGTTACAGCACGGGGACCAATAGAAGCAAGGATCTATTATGCCACCGTGGAGGCAAGAATCAAATGATTCATTGTGACATCAAGTGGCCTAAAAGGGCATGGGATGCATTGTGACACCACAGGGGTTAAGAGAAGCAAGGAACCATTGTGACCCAATGGAGGCTAATAATCCCAGGATCCCATTTGACACCAGGGGGCGTAAAAGGGCCAGGGATGAATTGTGACAGCATGGGGCCCAATAGAAACAAGGAACCATTATGACACCATGGAGGCCAAGAATCAAATGATTCATTGTGACATCAAGTGGCCTAAAAGGGCATGGAATGCATTATGACACCACAGAGGTTAAGAGAAGCAAGGAACCATTGTGACCCAATGCAGGCTAATAATCTAATGATCCCTTGTGACACCAATGGGCCTAAAAGGGGCAGGGATGAATTTTGAAAGAATGGGGCCCAAGTAAAACCTGGTACAATTATGCCACCATGGAGGCCAAGAATCAAATGATTCATTGTGACATCAAGTGGCCTAAAAGGGCTTGGAATGCATTATGACACCACAGAGGTTAAGAGAAGCAAGGAACCATTGTGACCCAATGCAGGCTAACAATCTAACGATCCCTTGTGGCACCAGGGGGTATAAAAAGGGCCAGGGATGGATTGTTACAGCACAGGGACCAATAGAAGCAAGGATCTATTATGCCACCGTGGAGGCAAGAATCAAATGATTCATTGTGACATCAAGTGGCCTAAAAGGGCATGGGATGCATTGTGACACCACAGAGGTTAAGAGAAGCAAGGAACCATTGTGACCCAATGCAGGCTAACAATCTAATGATCCCTTTTGACACCAATGGGCCTAAAAGGGCCAGGGATGTATTTTGAAAGCATGGGGCCCAATTAAAAGCTGGTACAATTACGCCACCATGGAGGCCAAGAATCAAATGATTCATTGTGACATCAAGTGGCCTAAAAGGGCATGGGATGCATTGTGACACGACAGGGGTTAAGAGAAGCAAGGAACCATTGTGACCCAATGCAGGCTAACAATCTAATGATCCCTTGTGACACCAGGGGGCCTAAAATGGCCAGGGATGGATTGTTACAGCTCGGGGACCAATAGAAGCAAGGATCTATTATGTCACCATGGAGGCCAAGAATCAAATGTTTCATTGTGACATCAAGTGGCCTAAAAGGGCATGGGATGCATTGTGACACCACAGGGGTTAAGAGAAGCAAGGATCCATTGTGACCCAATGCAGGCTAACAATCTAATGATCCCTTGTGGCACCAGGGGGTATAAAAAGGGCCAGGGATGGATTGTTACAGCACGGGGACCAATAGAAGCAAGGATCGATTATGCCACCATGGAGGCCAAGAATCAAATGATTCATTGTGACATCAAGTGGCCTAAAAGGCATGGGATGCATTGTGACACCACAGGGGTTAAGAGAAGCAAGGAACCATTGTGACCCAATGCCGGCTAATAATCCCAGGATCCCATTTGACACCAGGGGGCGTAAAAGGGCCAGGGATGAATTGTGACAGCATGGGGCCCAATAGAAACAAGGAACCATTATGACACCATGGAGGCCAAGAATCAAATGATTCATTGTGACATCAAGTGGCCTAAAAGGGCATGGGATGCATTGTGACAGCACAGGGGTTAAGAGAAGCAAGGATCCATTGTGACCCAATGGAGGCTAACAATCTAATGATCCCTTTTGACACCAATGGGCCTTAAAGGGCCAGGGATATATTGTGAAAGCATGGGGCCCAATAGAAACAAGGAACCATTATGACACCATGGAGGCCAAGAATCAAATGATTCATTGTCACATCAAGTGGCCTAAAATGGCTTGGAATGCATTGTGACACCACAGAGGTTAAGAGAAGCAAGGAACCATTGTTACCCAATGGAGGCTAAGAATTCAATGATCCCTTGTGACACCAATGGGCCTAAAAGGCCCAGGGATGAATTGTGAAAGCATGGGGCCCAATTAAAACCTGGTACAATTATGCCACCATGTAGGCCAAAAATCAAATGATTCATTGTGACATCAAGTGGCCTAAAAGGGCATGGGATGCATTGTGACAGCACAGGGGTTAAGAGAAGCAAGGATCCATTGTGACCCAGTGGAGGCTAATAATCCCAGGATCCCATTCGACAACAGGGGGCGTAAAAGGGCCAGGGATGAATTGTGACAGCATGGGGCCCAATAGAAACAAGGAACCATTATGGCACCATGGAGGCCAAGAATCAAATGATTCATTGTGACATCAAGTGGCCTAAAAGGGCATGGGATGCATTGTGACACCACAGGGGTTAAGAGAATCAAGGAACCATTGTGACCCAATGAAGGCTAACAATCTATTGATCCTTTGTGACACCAATGGGCCTAAAAGGGCCAGGGATGAATTGTTACAGCACGGGGACCAATAGAAGCAAGGATCAATTATGCCACCGTGGAGGCCAAGAATCAAATGATTCATTGTGACATCAAGTGGCCTAAAATGGCTTGGAATGCATTGTGACACCACAGAGGTTAAGAGAAGCAAGGAACCATTGTGACCCAATGCAGGCTAACAATCTAATGATCCCTTGTGGCACCAGGGGATATAAAAAGCGCCAGGGATGGATTGTTACAGCACGGGGACCAATAGAAGCAAGGATCTATTATGCTACCATGGAGGCCAAGAATCAAATGATTCATTGTGACATCAAGTGGCCTAAAAGGGCATGGGATGCATTGTGACACCACAGAGGTTAAGAGAAGCAAGGAACCATTGTGACCCAATGGAGGCTAACAATCTAATGATCCCTTGTGACACCAATGGGCCTAAAAGGGGCAGGGAAGAATTGTGAAAGCATGGGGCCCAAGTAAACCTGGTACAATTATGCCAGCATGGAGGCCAAGAATCAAATGATTCATTGTGACATCAAGTGGCCTAAAAGGGCATGGGATGCATTGTGACGCCACAGGGTTTAAGATAAGCAAGGATCCATTGTGACCCAATGGAGGCTAATAATCCCAGGATCCCATTTGACACCAGGGGGCGTAAAACGGCCAGGGATGAATTGTGACAGCATGGGGACCTATAGAAGCGAGGAACCATTATGACACCATGAAGGCCAAGAATCAAATTGTTCATTGTAAGTCCAAGTGGCCTAAAAGGGCTTGGAATGCATTGTGACACCACAGAGGTTAAGAGAAGCAAGGAACCATTGTGACCCAATGCAGGCTAACAATCTAATGATCCCTTGTGTCACCAATGGGCCTAAAAGAAGCAGGGATGAATTGTGAAAGCATGGGGCCCAAGTAAAACCTGGTACAATTATGCCACCATGGAGGCCAAGAATCAAATGATTCATTGTGACATCAAGTGGCCTAAAAGGGCATGGGATGCATTGTGACAGCACAGGGGTTAAGAGAAGTAAGGAACCATTGTGACCCAATGCAGGCTAACAATCTAATGATCCCTTGTGGCACCAGGGGGTATAAAAAGGGCCAGGGATGGATTGTTACAGCACGGGGACCAATAGAAGCAAGGATCTATTATGCCACCGTGGAGGCCAAGAATCAAATGATTCATTGTGACATCAAGTGGCCTAAAAGGGCATGGGATGCCTTGTGACAACACAGGGGTTAAGAGAAGCAAGGATCCATTGTGACCCAATGCAGGCTAACAATCTAATGATCCCTTGTGACACCAATGGGCCTAAAAGGGGCAGGGATGAATTGTGAAAGCATGGGGCCCAAGTAAAACCTGGTACAATTATGCCAGCATGGAGGCCAAGAATCAAATGATTCATTGTGACATCAAGTGGCCTAAATGGGCATGGGATGCATTGTGACACCACAGGGTTTAAGATAAGCAAGGATCCATTGTGACCCAATGGAGGCTAATAATCCCAGGATCCCTTTTGACACCAGGGGGCGCAAAAGGACCACGGATGAACTCTGACAGCATGGAGACCTATAGAAGCGAGGAACTATTATGACACGATGAAGGCCAAGAATCAAATGGTTCATTGTAAGACCAAGTGGCCTAAAAGGGCTTGGAATGCATTGTGACACCACAGAGGTTAAGAGAAGCAAGGAACCATTGTGACCCAATGCAGGCTAACAATCTAATGATCCCTTGTGTCACCAATGGGCCTAAAAGGGGCAGGGATGAATTGTGAAAGCATGGTGCCCAAGTAAAACCTGGTAAAATTATGCCACCATGGAGGCCAAGAATCAAATGATTCATTGTGACATCAAGTGGCCTAAAAGGGCATGGGATGCATTGTGACACCACAGGGGTTAAGAGAAGCAAGGATCCATTGTGACCCAATGGAGGCTAATAATCCCAGGATCCCATTTGACACCAGGGGGCGTAAAAGGGCCAGGGATGAATTGTGAAAGCATGGGGCCCAATAGAAACAAGGAACCATTATGACAGCATGGAGGCCAAGAATCAAATGATTCATTGTGACATTAAGTGGCCTAAAAGGGCATGGGATGCATTGTGACAGCACAGGGGTTAAGAGAAGCAAGGAACCATTGTGACCCAATGCAGGCTAACAATCTAATGATCTCTTTTGACACCAATGGGCCTAAAAGGGGCAGGGATGAATTGTGAAAGCATGGGGCCCAAGTAAAACCTGGTACAATTCTGGCACCATGGAGGCCAAGAATCAAATGATTCATTGTGACATCAAGTGGCCTAAAAGGGCATGGGATGCATTGTGACAGCACAGGGGTTAAGAGAAGGAAGGAATCATTGTGACCCAATGGAGGCTAACAATCCAATGATCCCTTGTGACACCAATGGGCCTAAAAGGGGCAGGGATGAATTGTGAAAGCATGGGGCCCAAGTAAAACCTGGTACAATTATGCCACCATGGAGGCCAAGAATCAAATGATTCATTGTGACATCAAGTGGCCTAAAAGGGCATGGGATGCATTGTGACACCACAGGGGTTAAGAGAAGTAAGGAACCATTGTGACCCAAATGCAGGCTAACAATCTAATGATCCCTTGTGGCACCAGGGGGTATAAAAAGGGCCAGGGATGGATTGTTACAGCACGGGGACCATTAGAAGCAAGGATCTATTATGCCTCCGTGGAGGCCAAGAATCAAATAATTCATTGTGACATCATGTGGCCTAAAAGGGCATGGGATGCATTGTGACAGCACAGGGGTTAAGAGAAGCAAGGATCCATTGTGACCCAATGCAGGCTAACAATCTAATGATCCCTTGTGGCACCAATGGGCCTAAAAGTGGCAGGGATGAATTGTGAAAGCATGGGGCCCAAGTAAAACCTGGTACAATTACACCACCATGGAGGCCAAGAATCAAATGATTCATTGTGACATCAAGTGGCCTAAAAGGGCATGGGATGCATTGTGATACCACAGGGGTTAAGAGAAGCAAGGAACCATTGTGACCCTATGCAGGCTAACAATCTAAGAATCCCTTTTGACACCAGGGGGCGCAAAAGGACCATGGATGAACTCTGACAGCATGGGGACCTATAGAAGCAAGGAACCATTATGACACCATGGAGGCCAAGAATCAAATAATTCATTGTGACATCAAGTTGCCTAAAAGGGCATGGGATGCATTGTGACACCACAGAGGTTAAGAGAAGCAAGGAAACATGGTATCCCAATGCAGGCTAACAATCTAATGATACCTTGTGACACCAATGGGCCTAAAAGGGCCAGGGATGAATTGTTACAGCACGGGGACCAATAGAAGCAAGGATCTATTATGCCACCATGGAGGCCAAAATCAAATAATTCATTGTGACATCATGTGGCCTAAAAGGGCATGGGATGCATTGTGACACCACAGGGGTTAAGAGAAGCAAGGATCCATTGTGACCCAATGGAGGCTAACAATCTAATGATCCCTTGTGACACCAATGGGCCTAAAAGTGGCAGGGATGTATTGTGAAAGCATGGGGCCCAATGAAAACCTGGTACAATTACGCCACCATGAAGGCCAAGAATCAAATGGTTCATTGTGACATCCAGGGGCCTAAAAGGGCATGGGATGCATTGTGACACCACAGAGGTTAAGAGAAGCAAGGAACCATTGTGACCCAATGCAGGCTAACAATCTAACAATCCCTTTTGACACAAGGGCGCGCAAAATGACCACGGATGAACTCTGACAGCATGGGGTACTATAGAAGCAAGGAACCATTATGACACCATGAAGGCCAAGAATCAAATGGTTCATTGTGACATCAAGTGGCCTAAAAGGGCTTGGAATGCATTGTGATACCACAGAGGTTAAGAGAAGCAAGGAACCATTGTGACCCAATGCAGGCTAACCATCTAATGATCCCTTGTGGCACCAGGGGGTATAAAAAGGGCCAGGGATGGATTGTGAAAGCACGGGGACCAATAGAAGCAAGGATCTATTATGCCACCGTGGAGGCCAAGAATCAAATGATTCATTGTGACATCAAGTGGCCTAAAAGGGCATGGGATGCATTGTGACACCACAGAGGTTAAGAGAAGGAAGGAACCATTGTGACCCAATGGAGGCTAACAATCTAATGATCCCTTGTGGCTCCAATGGGCCTAAAAGGGGCAGAGATGTTTTGTGAAAGCATGGGGCCCCAGTAAAACCTGGTACAATTATCCCACCATGGAGGCCAAGAATCAAATGATTCATTGTGACATCAAGTGGCCTAAAAGGGCATGGGATGCATTGTGACACCACAGGGGCTAAGAGAAGCAAGGATCCATTGTGACCCAATGGAGGCTAATAATCCCAGGATCCCATTTGACACCAGGGGTCGTAAAAGGGCCAGGGATGAATTGTGACAGCATGGGGCCCAATAGAAACAAGGAACCATTATGACACCATGGAGGCCAAGAATCAAATGGTTCATTGTGACATCAAGTGGCCTAAAAAGTCATGGGATGCATTGTGACAGCACAGGGGTTAAGAGAAGCAAGGAACCATTGTGACCCAATGCAGGCTAACAATCTAATGATCCCTTGTGACACCAATGGGCCTAAAAGGGCCGGGGATGAATTATTACAGCACGGGGACCAATAGAAACAAGGATCTATAATGCCACCATGGAGGCCAAGAAACAAATAATTCATTGTGACATCATGTGGCCTAAAAGGGCTTGGGATGCATTGTGACAGCACAGAGGTTAAGAGAAGCAAGGATCCATTGTGACCCAATGGAGGCTAAGAATCTAAGAATCCCTTTTGACACCAGGGGGCGCAAAAGGACCACGGATGAACTCTGACAGCATGGGGACCTATATAAGCAAGGAATCATTATGACACCATGAAGGCCAAGAATCAAATTGTTCATTGTAAGACCAAGTGGCCTAAACAAGCTTGGAATGCATTGTGACACCACAGAGGTTAAGAGAATCAAGGAACCATTGTGACCCAATGCAGGCTAGCAATCTAATGATCCCTTGTGGCACCAGGGGGTATAAAAAGGCCCAGGGATGGATTGTTACAGAATGGGGACCAATAGAAGCAAGGATCTATTATGCCACCATGGAGGCCAAGAATCAAATGATTCATTGTGACATCAAGTGGCTTAAAAGGGCATGGGATGCATTGTGACAGCACAGGGGTTAAGAGAAGCAAGGATCCATTGTGACCCAATGGAGGCTAACAATCTAATGATCCCTTTTGACACCAATGGGCCTAAAAGGGGCAGGGATGTATTGTGAAAGCATGGGGCCCAGGTAATCCTGGTAGAATTACGCCACCATGGAGCCCAAGAATCAAATGATTCATTGTGACATCAAGTGGCCTAAAAGGGCATGGGATGCTTTATGACACCACAGGGGTAAGGAGAAGCAAGGATCCATTGTGACCCAATGCAGGCTAACATTCTAAGAATCCGTTTTGACACCAGGTTGGCGCAAAAGGACCACGGATGAACTCTGACAGCATTGGGACTTAGAGAAGCAAGGAACCATTATGACACCGTGAAGGCCAAGAATCAAATGGTTCATTGTAAGACCAAGTGGCCTAAAAGGGCTTGGAATGCATTGTGACACCACAGAGGTTAAGAGAAGCAAGGAACCATTGTGACCCAATGCAGGCTAACAATCTAATGATCCCTTGTGACACCAATGGGCCTAAAAGGGGCAGGGATGTATTGTGAAAGCATGGGGCCTAATGAAAACCTGGTACAATTATGCCACCATGAAGGCCAAGAATCAAATGGTTCATTGTGACATCAAGTGGCCTAAAAGGGCTTGGAATGCATTGTGATACCACAGAGGTTAAGAGAAGCAAGGAACCATTGTGACCCAATGCAGGCTAGCAATCTAATGATCCCTTGTGGCACCAGGGGGTATAAAAAGGGCCAGGGATGGATTGTTACAGCACGGTGACCAATAGAAGCAAGGATCTATTATGCCACCGTGGAGGCCAAGAATCAAATGATTCATTGTGACATCAAGTGGCCTAAAAGGGCATGGGATGCATTGTGACAGCACAGGGGTTAAGAGAAGCAAGGAACCATTGTGACCCAATGGAGGCGAATAATCCCAGGATCCCATTTGACACCAGGGGGCGTAAAAGGGCCAGGGATGAATTGTTACAGCATGGGGCCCAATAGAAACAAGAAACCATTATGACACCATGGAGGCCAAGAATCAAATGATTCATTGTGACATCAAGTGGCCTAAAAGGGCATGGGATGCATTGTGACAGCACAGGGGTTAAGAGAAGCAAGGAACCATTGTGACCCAATGCAGGCTAACAATCTAATGATCCCTTGTGACACCAATGGGCCTAAAATGGCCAGGGATGAATTGTTACAGCACGGGGACCAATAGAAGCAAGGATCTGTTATGCCACCATGGAGGCCAAGAATCAAATAATTCATTGTGACATCATGTGGCCTAAAAGGGCATGGGATGCATTGTGACAGCACAGGGGTTAAGAGAAGCAAGGAACCATTGTGACCCAATGCAGGCTAACAATCTAATGATACCTTGTGACACCAATGGGCCTAAAAGGGGCAGGGATGAATTGTGAAAGCATGGGGCCCAAGTAAACCCTGGTACAAATATGCCACCATGGAGGCCAAGAATCAAATGATTCATTGTGACATCAAGTGGCCTAAAAGGGCATGGGATGCATTGTGACAGCACAGGGGTTAAGAGAAGCAAGGAACCATTGTGACCCAATGCAGGCTAACAATCTAATGATCCCTTGTGACACCAATGGGCCTAAAAGGGCCAGGGATGAATTGTTACAGCACGGGGACCAATAGAAGCAAGGATCTATTATGCCACCATGGAGGCCAAGAATCACATGATTCAGTGTGACATCATGTGGCCTAAAAGGTCATGGGATGCATTGTGACAGCACAGGGGTTAAGAGAAGCAAGGAACCATTGTGACCCAATACAGGCTAACAATCTAATGATACCTTGTGACACCAATGGGCCTAAAAGGGGCAGGGATGAATTGTGAAAGCATGGGGCCCAAGTAAACCCTGGTACAAATATGCCACCATGGAGGCCAAGAATCAAATGATTCATTGTGACATCAAGTGGCCTAAAAGGGCATGGGATGCATTGTGACACCACAGAGGTTAAGAGAAGCAAGGAACCATTGTGACCCAATGCAGGCTAACAATCTAATGATCCCTTGTGGCACCAGGGGGTATAAAAAGGGGCAGGGATGAATTGTTACAGCACGGGGACCAATAGAAGCAAGGATCTATTATGCCACCATGGAGGCCAAGAATCAAATAATTCATTGTGACATCATGTGGCCTAAAAGGGCATGGGATGCATTGTGACAGCACAGGGGTTAAGCAAAAGCAAGGAACCATTGTGACCCAATGCAGGCTAACAATCTAATGATCCCTTTTGACACCAGGGGGTATAAAAAGGGACAGGGATGGATTGTTACAGCACGGGGACCAATAGAAGCAAGGATCTATTATGCCATCATGGCGGCCAAGAATCAAATAATTCATTGTGACATCATGTGGCCTAAAAGGGGATGGGATGCATTGTGACAGCACAGGGGTTAAGAGAAGCAAGGAACCATTGTGACCCAATGCAGGCTAACAATCTAATGATCCCTTGTGACACCAATGGGCCTAAAAGGGGCAGGGATGAATTGTGAAAGCATGGGGCCCAAGTAAACCCTGGTACAAATATGCCACCATGGAGGCCAAGAATCAAATGATTCATTGTGACATCAAGTGGCCTAAAAGGGCATGGGATGCATTGTGACACCACAGGGGTTTAGAGAAGCAAGGATCCATTGTGACCCAATGGAGGCTAATAATCCCAGGATCCCATTTGACACCAGGGGGCGTAAAAGGGCCAGGGATCAATTGTGGCAGCATGGGGCCCAATAGAAACAAGGAACCATTATGACACCATGGAGGCCAAGAATGAAATGATTCATTGTGACATCAAGTGGCCTAAAAGGTCATGGGATTCATTGTGACAGCACAGGGGTTAAGAGAAGCAAGGAACCATTGTGACCCAATGCAGGCTAACAATCTAATGATCCCTTGTGACACCAATGGGCCTAAAAGGGCCAGGGATGAATTGTTACAGCACGGGGACCAATAGAAGCAAGGATCTATTATGCCACCATGGAGGCCAAGAATCAAATAATTCATTGTGACATCATGTGGCCTAAAAGGGCATGGGATGCATTGTGACAGCACAGGGGTTAAGAGAAGCAAGGAACCATTGTGACCCAATGCAGGCTAACCATCTAATGATCCCTTGTGGCACCAGGGGGTATAAAAAGGGCCAGGGATGGATTGTTACAGCACGGGGACCAATAGAAGCAAGGATCTATTATGCCACCGTGGAGGCCAAGAATCAAATGATTCATTGTGACATCAAGTGGCCTAAAAGGGCATGGATTGCATTGTGACAGCACAGGGGTTAAGAGAAGCAAGGATCCATTGTGACCCAATGGAGGCTAATAATCCCAGGATCCCATTCGACACCAGGGGGCGTAAAAGGGCCAGGGATGAATTGTGACAGCATGGGGCCCAATAGAAACAAGGAACCATTATGACACCATGAAGGCCAAGAATCAAATGATTCATTGTGACATCAAGTGGCCTAAAAGGGCATGGGATGCATTGTGACACCACAGAGGTTAAGAGAAGCAAGGAACCATTGTGACCCAATGCAGGCTAACAATCTAATGATCCCTTGTGACACCAATGGGCCTAAAAGGGGCAGGGATGAATTGTGAAAGCATGGGGCCCAAGTAAAACCTGGTACAATTATGCCACCATGGAGGCCAAGAATCAAATGATTCATTGTGACATCAAGTGGCCTAAAAGGGCATGGGATGCATTGTGACAGCACAGGGGTTAAGAGAAGCAAGGAACCATTGTGACCCAATGCAGGCTAACAATCTAATGATCCCTTGTGACACCAATGGGCCTAAAAGGGGCAGGGATGAATTGTTACAGCACGGGGACCAATAAAAGCAAGGATCTCTTATGCCACCATGGAGGCCAAGAATCAAATAATTCATTGTGACATCATGTGGCCTACAAGGGCATGGGATGCATTGTGACAGCACAGGGGTTAAGAGAAGCAAGGAACCATTGTGACCCAATGCAGGCTAACAATCTAATGATCCCTTGTGACACCAATGGGCCTAAAAGGGGCACGGATGAATTGTTACAGCATGGGGCCCAAGTAAACCCTGGTACAAATATGCCACCATGGAGGCCAAGAATCAAATGATTCATTGTGACATCAAGTGGCCTAAAAGGGCATGGGATGCATTGTGACAGCACAGGGGTTAAGAGAAGCAAGGAACCATTGTGACCCAATGCAGGCTAACAATCTAATGATCCCTTGTGACACCAATGGGCCTAAAAGGGCCAGGGATGAATTGTTACAGCACGGGGACCAATAGAAGCAAGGATCTATTATGCCACCATGGAGGCCAAGAATCAAATAATTCATTGTGACATCATGTGGCCTAAAAGGGCATGGGATGCATTGTGACAGCACAGGGGTTAAGAGAAGCAAGGAACC